>NC_041382.1:145120188-145143553 GCF_002162155.2 Triticum dicoccoides | reverse complement strand
TTCATCTAGAGGCACCATCGATCGGCTTCAGTTAGCAGCAGTAGCAAAGGAATCGCTTGATCGGGTTCAGTTAACAGCCATTGATCGATCGCTCGGGTTCAGTAACACATAGCCTGCAGTACAATCGCTCGGGTTTAGTTAGAGCACAACGCCTCGCTCGCGTTCAGTTAGAGCCAACGCCTCGCACACACACGCATATGTGTACGAGAGAAGCGCGCATCGCTCGGCCCCTGACCTCCCACCGTAACCGGGAACTCCCCGAAATTTTCCTCCCCCTCGCTTCTACCATGGTTTTTTCCGTAATGGACGGCCCAAACAATGTCATGCAGCTGCATCTCCGGCCCGCCCAGGACGAAAAGCCCATTTTCTGTCATGATTTTTTGTCATAGAAGTAGGAGCCCACCACATCTATGAAATGGCCAAAGAAAGTTGATCCCTACAAAATCATATAGTTTAGTCATGCTCCATTTTCGTCACACAAGAATGCTCTCATCATGCGCAACCCCGATGACAAGCCAAGCAATTGTTTCATACTTTAGTAATCTCAAACCTATAAACTTTCACGCAATATATGAGCGCGAGACATGGACATAGCACTATGGGTGGAATAGAATATAATGAGGGGGGGTTATGTGGAGAAGACAAAAAAGGAGAAAGTCTCACATCAACGAGGCTAATCAATGGGCTATGGAGATGCCCACTGTCGGTGTCAAAACTGGCGGATCTCGGGTAGTGGGTTCCGAACTGTGCGTCTAAGGCGGATGGTAACAGGAGGCAGGGAACATGATGTTTACCCAGATTCGGGCCCTGTTGATGGAGGTAATACCATAGGTCCTGCTTGATTGTTCTTGATGATATGAGTATTACAAGAGTTGATCTACCACAAGATCAAAGAGGCTAAACCCTAGATGCTAGCCTATGGTATGATTGTCTGTTGGCCTACGGACTAAACCCTCCGGTTTATATAGACACCGGAGGGGGCTAGGGTTATACAAGGTCGGTTACAAAGGAGGATATATACATATCCGTATTGCCTAGCTTTCCTTCCACGCCAAGTAGGGTCCCATCCGGACACGAGACGAAGTCTTCAATCTTGTATCTTCATAGTCCAACAGTCCTACCAAAGGATATAGTCCGGCTGTCCGGAGACCCCCTAATCCAGGACTCCCTCAGTAGCCCCTGAACCAGGCTTCAATGACGATGAGTCCGGTGCGCAGTGTTTTCTTCGGCATTGCAAGGCGGGTTCCTCCTCCGAATACACCATGGAAGAGTTTGAATACGAGGATAGTGTCCGGCCCTGCAAAATAAGTTCCACATACCACCATAGAGAGAATAATATTTCCACAAATCTAATCTGCTGACACGTTTTGATAGCATGACATCACGCCATGACCCGCTCATTATTCGAACTGTTTTTCTTAACCAGCTCCGCACATAATGCGAGGCGGTTTCCTTGACACGTCTTGTCAAAGCAGAGATCGTGTTCCCCTTATCATGGGATTCTCATCAATACAAACATGGGTAACCCAACCGTGCCTGTTGGTATGACTCCTAGATCTTAGGTAAGTCTCAAGAAACCACGAGGAGGACGCCTGATATTCACCCTCTTTATAAAGGGGACAAGGCTTTTTCTTTTTTCCCTCCCGCGCTCAATCGAATCCTTCCCCCGCCTCGAGTTCTAACACCCAAAGCTCAGGTCAGGTGCTTCGGACCTTCAACTTTGTCCGAATCCAACCTTCAAGGTCGGTGGATGCCTTCCTCCGTCACAGAGGAGGACATCAAGAAGTTGAGAGAGGATAGATATCTGACCGCCGAAATTTTGCATAGGCTGCCCGCCCGAGGGCAGGTCGTCCCTACTCCCGAACCCAACGAGAGCGTTGTGTGTTGGGGATCGTAGCAGAAATTGAAAATTTTCTACGCACCACCAAGATCAATCTATGGAGTCATCTAGCAACGAGAGGGAGAGGAGTGCATCTACATACCCTTGTAGATCGCGAGCGGAAGCGTTCAAGAGAACGGGGTTGATGGAGTCGTACTCGTCGTGATCCAAATCACCGATGATCCTAGCGCCGAACGGACGGCACCTCCGCATTCAACACATGTACGGAGCGGAGACGTCTCCCACGCCTTGATCCAGCAAGGAGGAGGGAGATGTTGAGGAAGAGAGCTCCAACAGTAGCACGACGGCGTGATGGTGGTGGAGCGGTAGTACTCCGGCAGGGCTTCGCCAAGCTCTTAACGGAGGAGGAGAGGTGTTGGGGAGGGGAGGGGCTGCGCCTTTGATGTGGTGTGCAGCCCTCCCCTTGCCCCTCTATTTATAGGGGAAGGGGGAAGGGGGCCGGCCTCCTCTAGATGAGATCTAGAGGGGGGCGGCCAAGGGGAGGGGCTTGCCCCCCAAGCAAGGGGGGCGCCCCCTCTAGGGTTTCCCCCCAACCCTAGGTGCATGGGCACAAGGGGGGATGCGCCCAGCCCTCCAAGGGCTGGTTCCCTTCCCTCTATGGCCCATGAGGCCCTCCGAGAGAGGTGGCCCCTCCCGGTGGACCCCCGGAACCCCTCCGGTGGCCCCGGTATAATACCAATATGCCCCCGAACTTTTCCGGTGACCGTATGACAACTTCCCACATATAAATCTTCACCTCCGGACCATTCCGGAACTCCAGGTGATGTCCGAGATCTCATCTGGGACTCCGAACAACATTCGATAATCACATATAAGTCTTCCTAATAACCCTCGCGTCAACGAACCTTAAGTGTGTAGACCCTACGGGTTCGGGAACCATGCAGACATGACCGAGACAACTCTCCGACCAATAACCAACAGTGGGATCTGGATACCCATGTTGGCTCCCACATGTTCCACGATGATCTCATTGGATGAACCATGATGTCGAGGATTCAAGCAATCCCGTATACAATTCCCTTTGTCAATCGGTACGTTACTTGCCCGAGATTCAATCGTCGATATCCCAATACCTTGTTCAATCTTGTTACCGGCAAGTCACTTTACTCGTTCTGTAACACATCATCCCGTGACCAACCCTTAGTCACATTGAGCTCATTACGATGATGTGTTACCGAGTGGGCCTAGAGATACCTCTCCGTCATACGGAGTGACAAATCCCAATCTCGATTCGTGCCAATCCAACAGACACTTTCGGAGATACCCGTAGTGCACCTTTATAGTCACCCAGTTACGTTGTGATGTTTGGCACACCCAAAGTATTCCTACAGTATCCGGGAGTTGCACAATCTCATGGTCTAAGGAAAAGATACTTGACATTAGAAAATCTTTAGCAGACGAACTACACGATCTTGCGCTATGCTTAGGATTGGGTCTTGTCCATCACATCATTCTCCTAATGATGTGATCCCGTTATCAATGACATCCAATGTCCATGGTCAGGAAACCGTAACCATCTATTGATCAACGAGCTAGTCAACTAGAGGCTCACTAGGGACATGTTGTGGTCTATGTATTCACACATGTATCACGATTTCCGGATAACACAATTATAGCATGAACAATAGACAATTATCATGAACAAGGAAATATAATAATAACCATTTTTATTGCCTCTAGGGCATATTTCCAACAGTCTCCCACTTGCACTAGAGTCAATAATCTAGTTACATTGTGATGAATTGAATGTTGGAAATATGCCCTAGAGGCGATAATAAAATGGTTATTATTATATTTCTTTGTTCATGATAATTGTCTATTGTTCATGCTATAATTGTGTTATCCGGAAATCGTAATACATGTGTGAATACATAGACCACAACACGTCCCTAGTGAGCCTCTAGTTGACTAGCTCGTTGATCAAAGGATAGTCATGGTTTCCTGACTATGGACATTGGATATCATTGATAACGGGATCACATCATTAGGAGAATGATGTGACGGACAAGACCCAATCCTAAGCTTAGCTCAAAGATCGTGTAGTTCGTTTGTTGTAGCTTTTCTGAATGTCAAGTATCATTTCCTTAGACCATGAGATTGTGCAACTCCCGGATACCGTAGGAGGACCTTGGGTGTGCCAAACGTCACAACGTAACTGGTTGACTATAAAGGTACATTACAGGTATCTCCGAAAGTGTCTGTTGGGTTGGCACGAATCGAGACTGGGATTTGTCACTCCGTATGATGGAGAGGTATCTCTGGGCCCACTCGGTAATGCATCATCATAATGAGCTCAATGTGACCAAGTGGTTGATCATGGGATCATGCATTATGGCACGAGTAAAGTGACTTGCCGGTAACGAGATTGAACTAGGTATTGGGATACCGACGATCGAGACTCGGGCAAGTAATGTACCGATTGACAAAGGGAATTGTATACGGACTGATTGAATCCTCGACATCGTGGTTCATTCGATGAGATCATCATGGAGCATGTGGGAGTCAACATGGGTATCCAGATCCCGCTGTTGGTTATTGACCGAAGAGGCATCTCGGTCATGTCTTCATGTCTCCCGAACCCGTAGGGTCTACACACTTAAGGTTCGGTGACGCTAGGTTTGTAGAGATATTAGCATACGGTAACCCAAAAGTTGTTCGGATTCCCGGATGATATCCCGGACGTCACGAGGAGTTCCAGAATGGTCTGGAGGTGAAGATTTATATATAGGAAGTCAAGTTTCGGCCATCGGGAAAGTTTCAGGGGTAATCGGTATTATACTGGGACCACCGGAAGGGTCCCGGGGGTCCACTGGGTGGGGCCACCTATCCCGGAGGGCCCCATGTGCTGAAGTGGGAGGGGAACCAGCCCCTAGTGGGCTGGTGCACCCCCCTTGTGCCTCCCCCGCGCCTAGGTTTGGAAACCCTAGGGGTGGGGGCGCCACCCTTGCCTTGGGGGGCAAGGCACCCCCTTGGCCGCCGCTCCCCTAGGAGATTGGATCTCCTACGGCCGGCGCCCCACTAGGCACCCTATATATAGTGGGGGGAGGGAGGGCAGCCGCACCCAAGCCCCTGTCCTCTCCCTCTCCCTCCCATGACACTCCTCCGTCTCCCTGCGCTTGGCGAAGCCCTGTCGAGATCACCGTTGCTTCCACCACCACGCCGTCGTGCTGCTGGATCTTCATCAACCTCTCCTTCCCCTTGCTGGATCAAGAAGGAGGAGACGTCTTCCGACCATACGTGTGTTGAACGCAGAGGTGCTGTCCGTTCGGCACTTGGTCATCGGTGATTTGGATCATGTCGAGTATGACTCCATCAACCCCGTTCTCTTGAACGCTTCCGCGCGCGATCTACAAGGGTATGTAGATGCACTCCTCTCTCCCTCGTTGCTAGATGACTCCATAGATTGATCTTGGTGATGCGTAGAAAATTTTAAAATTCTGCTACGTTCCCCAACAATGGCATCATGAGCTAGGTCTATGCGTAGTTACTATGCACGAGTAGAACACAAAGCAGCTGTGGGCATCGATATTGTCAATTTGCTTGCCGTTACTAGTCTTATCTTGATTCGGCGGCCTCGTGGGATGAAGCGGCCCGGACCGACCTTACAAGTACGCTTACGTGAGACTGGTTCCACCAACTGACATGCACTAGTTGCATAAGGTGGCTGGCGGGTGTCTGTCTCTCCCACTTTAGTCGGATCGGATTCGATGAACAGGGTCCTTATGAAGGGTAAATAGAAATTGGCAATTCACGTTGTGGTTTTGGCGTAGGTAAGAAACGTTCTTGCTAGAAACCTATAGCAGCCACGTAAAAACTTGCAACAACAATTAGAGGACGTCTAACTTGTTTTTGCAGCAAGTGTTTTGTGATGTGATATGGCCAAAGGATGTGATGAATGATATATGTGATGTATGAGATGATCATGTTCTTGTAATAGGAATCACGACTTGCATGTCGATGAGTTTGACAACCGGCAGGAGCCATAGGAGTTGTCTTTATTTATTTATGACCTGCGTGTCAACATAAACGTCATTTAATTACTTTACTTTATTGCTAAAGCATTAGCCATAGTAGTATAAGTAATAGATGACGAGACAACTTCAAGAAGACACGATGATGGAGATCATGATGATGGAGATCATGGTGTCATGCCGGTGACAACGATGATCATGGAGCCCCAGAGATGGAGATCAAAAGGAGCAAATGATATTGGCCATATCATGTCACCATTTGATTGCATGTGATGTTTATCATGTTTTACATCTTATTTGCTTAGAACGATGGTAGCTTAAATAAGATGATCCCTCGTAATAATTTCAAGAAAGTGTTCCCCCTAACTGTGCACCATTGCGAAGGTTCATTGTTTCGAAGCACCACGTGATGATCGGGTGTGATAGATTCTAACGTTCGAATACAATGGGTGTAAGCCAGATTTACACACGCAATACACTTAGGTTGACTTGACGAGCCTAGCATGTACAGACATGGCCTCGGAACACGGAAGACCGAAAGGTCGAGCATGAGTCGTATAGGAGATACGATCAACATGAAGATGTTCACCGATGTTGGCTAGTCCGTCTCACGTGATGATCGGACACGGCCTAGTTAACTCGGATCATGTTTCACTTAGATGACTGGAGGGATGTCTATCTGAGTGGGAGTTCATTGATTAATTTGATTAGATGAACTTAATTATCATAAACTTAGTCTAAAATCTTTACAATATGTCTTGTAGATCAAATGGCCCACGTTGTCCTCAACTTCAACGCGTTCCTAGAGAAAACCAAGCTGAATGATGATGGCAGCAACTATACGGACTGGGTCCGGAACCTGAGGATCATCCTCATAGCTGCTAAGAAAGATTATGTCCTAGAAGCACCGCTAGGTGACGCACCTGTCCCAGAGAACCAAGACGTTATGAACGCTTGGCAGTCACGTGCTGATGATTACTCCCTCGTTCAGTGCAGCATGCTTTACAGCTTAGAACCGGGGCTCCAAAAGCGTTTTGAGAGACACGGAGCATATGAGATGTTCGAAGAGCTGAAAATGGTTTTCCAAGCTCATGCCCGGGTCGAGAGATATGAAGTCTCTGACAAGTTCTTCAACTGTAAGATGGAGGAAAATAGTTCTGTCAGTGAGCACATACTCAAAATGTCTCGGTTGCATAACCGCTTGACTCAGCTAGGAGTTAATCTCCCGGATGACGCGGTCATTGACAGAATCCTTCAGTCACTTCCACCGAGCTACAAGAGCTTTGTGATGAACTTCAATATGAAGGGGATGGAAAAGACCATTCGTGAGGTGTATTCAATGCTGAAATCAGCAGAGGTGGAAATCAAAAAGGAACCTCAAGTGTTGATGGTGAATAAAACCACTAAGTTCAAGAAAGGCAAGGGTAAGAAGAACTTCAAGAAGGACGGCAAGGGAGTTGCCGCGCCCGATAAGCAAGCTGTCGGGAAAAAGCCAAAGAATGGACCCAAGCCTGAGACTGAGTGTTCTTATTGCAAGGGAAGTGGTCACTGGAAGCGGAACTGCCCCAAATACTTAGCGGACAAGAAGGCCAGCAACACTAAAGGTATATGTGATATACATGTAATTGATGTGTACCTTACCAGTACTCGTAGTAGCTCCTGGGTATTTGATACCGGTGCGGTTGCTCACATTTGTAACTCAAAGCAGGAGTTGCGGAATAAGCAGAGACTGGTGAATGACGAGGTGACAATGCGCGTCGGGAATGGTTCCAAGGTCGATGTGATCACCGTCGGCACGCTGCCTCTACATTTACCTACGGGATTAGTTTTAAACCTCAATAATTGTTATTTAATGCCAGATTTGAGCATGAACATTGTATTAGGATCTCGTTTAATTCGAGATGGCTAATCATTTAAATCCGATAATAATGGTTGTTCTATTTCTATGAGAGATATGTTTTATGGTCATGCTCCGATGGTGAATGGTTTATTCTTAATGAATCTCGAGCGTAATGCTACACATATTCATAGTGTGAATACCAAAAGATGTAAGGTTGATAATGATAGTCCCACATACTTGTGGCACTGCCGCCTTGGTCACATAGGTGTCAAACGCATGAAGAAGCTCCATCCAGATGGACTTTTAGAGTCTCTTGATTACAAATCATTTGACACGTGCGAACCATGCATCATGGGTAAAATGACCAAGACTCCATTCTCAGGAACAATGGAGCGAGCAACCAACTTATTGGAAATCATACATACTGATGTGTG
Organism: Triticum dicoccoides; assembly: GCF_002162155.2. Lineage (NCBI taxonomy): Eukaryota > Viridiplantae > Streptophyta > Magnoliopsida > Poales > Poaceae > Triticum > Triticum dicoccoides. The sequence goes on along the minus strand of NC_041382.1, from coordinate 145,135,408 downwards.
CGGTCCAATGAGTGTTGAGGCTCACGGTGGCTATCGTTATGTTCTCACCCTCACTGATGACTTGAGTAGATATGGGTATGTCTACTTAATGAAACACAAGTTTGAGACCTTTGAAAAGTTCAAGGAATTTTAGAGTGAGGTTGAGAATCAACGTGACAAGAAAATCAAGTTCTTGCGATCAGATCGTGGGGGAGAATACTTGAGTCACGAATTTGGCACACACTTAAGAAAATGTGGAATAGTTTCACAACTCACGCCGCCTGGAACACCTCAGCATAGTGGTGTGTCCGAACGTCGTAATCGCACTCTATTGGATATGGTGCGATCTATGATGTCTCTTACCGATTTACTGCTGTCATTTTGGGGCTATGCTTTAGAGACTGCCGCATTCACTTTAAATAGGGCTCCGTCGAAATCCGTTGAGACGACACCGTATGAATTATGGTTTGGGAAGAAACCTAAGCTGTCATTTGTAAAAGTTTTGGGATGCGATGCTTATGTCAAGAAACTTCAACCTGAAAAGCTCGAACCCAAGTCGGAAAAATGCGTCTTCAGAGGATACCCTAAAGAAAATGTTGGGTATACCTTCTACCTCAGATCCGAAGGCAAGGTCTTTGTTGCCAAGAATGGGTCCTTTCTAGAGAAAGAGTTTCTCTCGAAAGAAATAAGTGGGAGGAAAGTAGAACTTGATGAAGTATTACCTCTTGAACCGGTAAGTGGCGCAGCTCAAGAAAATGTTCCTGAGGTGCCTGCACCGACTAGAGAGGAAGTTAATGATGATGATCATGAAACTTCAGATCAAGTTACTACTGAACTTCGTAGGTCCACGAGGACACGTTCCGCACCAGAGTGGTATGGCAACCCTGTCTTGGAAATCATGTTGTTAGACAACGGTGAACCTTCGAACTATAAAGAAGCGATGGCGGGCCCGGATTCCGACAAATGGCTGGAAGCCATGAAATCCGAGATAGGATCCATGTATGAAAACGAAGTATGGACTTTGACTGACTTGCCTGATGATCGGCGAGCCATAGAAAATAAATGGATCTTTAAGAAGAAGACAGACGCGGATGGTAATGTGACCATCTATAAAGCTCGGCTTGTCGCTAAGGGTTATCGACAAGTTCAAGGGGTTGACTACGATGACACTTTCTCACCAGTAGCGAGCTGAAGTCCGTCCGAATCATATTAGCAATTGCCGCATTCTATGATTATGAGATATGGCAAATGGACGTCAAAACGGCATTCTTTAATGGTTTCCTTAAGGAGGAATTGTATATGATGCAGCCGGAAGGTTTTGTCGATCCTAAGAATGCTGACAAGGTGTGCAAGCTCCAGCGCTCGATTTATGGGCTGGTGCAAGCATCTCGGAGTTGGAACATTCGTTTTGATGAGATGATCAAAGCATTTGGGTTTACGCAGACTTATGGAGAAGCCTGCATTTACAAGAAAGTGAGTGGGAGCTCTGTAGCATTTCTCATATTGTATGTGGATGACATACTGTTGATGGGAAATGATATAGAATTCTTGGAAAGCATAAAGGCCTACTTGAACAAGTGTTTTTCAATGAAGGACCTTGGAGAATCTGCTTATATATTAGGCATCAAGATCTATACAGATAGATCGAGATGCCTCATTGGTCTTTCACAGAGTACATACCTTGACAAGATATTGAAGAAGTTCAAAATGGATCAGTCAAAGAAGGGGTTCTTGCCTGTATTGCAAGGTACGAGATTGAGCACGTCTCAATGCCCGACCACGGCAGAAGATAGAGAAATTATGAGTGTCGTCCCCTATGCCTCGGCCATAGGGTCTATCATGTATGCTATGCTGTGTACCAGACCTGATGTAAACCTTGCTGTAAGTTTGGTAGGAAGGTACCAAAGTAATCCCGGCATGGAACACTGGACAGCGGTCAAGAATATCCTGAAGTACCTGAAAAGGACTAAGGACATGTTTCTCGTGTATGGAGGTGACGAAGAGCTCGTCGTAAAGGGTTACGTCGATGCTAGCTTCGACACGGATCTGGATGACTCTAAGTCACAAACCGGATACGTGTATATTTTGAATGGTGGGGCAGTAAGCTGGTGCAGTTGCAAGCAAAGCGTTGTGGCGGGATCTACATGTGAAGCGGAGTACATGGCAGCCTCGGAGGCAGCACAAGAAGCAGTCTGGGTGAAGGAGTTCATTACCGACCTAGGAGTCATACCCAATGCGTCGGGCCCGATGACTCTCTTCTGTGACAACACTGGAGCTATTGCCCTTGCCAAGGAGCCCAGGTTTCACAGGAAGACCAGGCATATCAAGCGTCGCTTCAACTCCATTCGTGAAAGTGTTCAAAATGGAGACATAGAGATTTGTAAAGTACATACGGACCTGAATGTGGCAGATCCGTTGACTAAACCTCTCCCTAGAGCAAAACATGATCAACACCAGAACTGCATGGGTGTTCGATTCATCACTATGTAACTAGAATATTGACTCTAGTGCAAGTGCGAGACTGTTGGAAATGTGCCCTAGAGGCAATAATAAAATGGTTATTATTATATTTCCTTGTTCATGATAATTGTCTATTGTTCATGCTATAATTGTGTTATCCGGAAATCGTAATACATGTGTGAATACATAGACCACAACACGTCCCTAGTGAGCCTCTAGTTGACTAGCTCGTTGATCAAAGGATAGTCATGGTTTCCTGACTATGGACATTGGATGTCATTGATAACGGGATCACATCATTAGGAGAACGATGTGATGGACAAGACCCAATCCTAAGCTTAGCTCAAAGATCGTGTAGTTCGTTTGCTGTAGCTTTTCTGAATGTCAAGTTTCATTTCCTTAGACCATGAGATTGTGCAACTCCCGGATACCATAGGAGTACCTTGGGTGTGCCAAACGTCACAACGTAACTGGGTGACTATAAAGGTACATTACAGGTATCTCCGAAAGTGTCTGTTGGCTTGGCACGAATCGAGACTGGGATTTGTCACTCTGTATGACGGAGAGGTATCTCTGGGCCCACTCGGTAATGCATCATCATAATCAGCTCAATGTGACCAAGTGATTGATCACGGGATCATGCATTACGGCATTAGTAAAGTGACTTACCAGTAACGAGATTGAACTAGGTATTGGGATACCGACGATCGAGTCTCGGGCAAGTAACGTACCGATTGACAAAGGGAATTGTATACGGCTTGATTGAATCCTCGACATCATGGTTCATTCGATGAGATCATCGTGGAGCATGTGGGAGTCAACATGGGTATCCAGATCCTGCTATTGGTTATTGACCGGAGAGGCGTCTCGGTCATGTCTGCATGTCTCCCGAACCCGTAGGGTCTACACACTTATGGTTCGGTGACGCTAGGGTTGTAGAGATATTAGCATACGGTAACCCGAAAGTTGTTCGGAGTCCCGGATGAGATCCTGGATGTCACGAGGAGTTCCGGAATGGTCCGGAGGTGAAGATTTATATATAGGAAGTCAAGTTTCGGCCATCGAGAAAGTTTCGGGGGTAATCGGTATTGTACCGGGACCATCGGAAGGGTCCCGGGGGTCCACTGGGTGGCGCCACCTATCCCGGAGGGCCCCATGGGCTGAAGTGGGAGGGGAACCAGCCCCTAGTGGGCTGGTGCGCCCCCTTGGGCCTCCCCCTGTGCCTAGGGTTGGAAACCCTAGGGGTGGGGGGCGCCACCCTTGCCTTGGGGGGCAAGGCACCCCCTTGGCCGCCGCCCCCTAGGAGATTGGATCTCCTAGGGCCGGCGCCCCCCCTAGGCACCCTATATATAGTGGGGGGCGGGGAGGGCAGCCGCACCGAAGCCCCTGGCCTCTCCCTCTCCCTCCCGTGACACTCCTCCATCTCCCTGCGCTTGGCGAAGCCCTGCCGAGATGACCGTTGCTTCCACCACCACGCCGTCGTGCTGCAGGATCTTCATCAACCTCTCCTTCCCCCTTGCTAGATCAAGAAGGAGGAGACGTCTTCCGACCATACATGTGTTGAACGCGGAGGTGCTGTCCGTTCGGCACTTGGTCATCGGTGATTTGGATCACGTCGAGTACGACTCCATCAACCCCATTCTCTTGAACGCTTCCGCGCGCGATCTACAAGGGTATGTAGATGCACTCCTCTCTCCCTCGTTTCTAGATGACTCCATAGATTGATCTTGGTGATGCGTAGAAAATTTTAAAATTATGCTACGTTCCCCAACATTGAACACCCATAGAGTTCTGGTGTTGATCATGTTTTGATCGAGGAAGAGGTTTAGTCAACAGATCTGCGACATTCAGGTTTGTATGCACTTTACAAATATCTATGTCCCCATTTTGAACATTTTCACGAATGGAGTTGAAGTGACGCTTGATATGCCTGGTCTTCCTATGAAACCTGGGCTCCTTGTCAAGGGCAATAGCTCCAGTGTTGTCACAAAAGAGAGTCATCGGGCCCGACGCATTGGGAATAACTCCTAGGTTGGTAATGAACTCCTTCATCCAGATTGCTTCTTGTGCTGCCTCCGAGGCTGCCATGCACTCCGCTTCACATGTAGATCCCGCCACGACGCTTTGCTTGCAACTGCACCAGCTGACTGCCCCACCATTAAAAATATACATGTATCCGGTTTGTGACTTAGAGTCATCCAGATCTATGTCGAAGCTAGCATCGACGTAACCCTTTACGATGAGCTCTTCATCACCTCCATAAACGAGAAACATATCCTTAGTGCTCTTCAGGTACTTCAGGATATTCTTGACAGTTGTCCAGTGTTCCATGCCGGGATTACTTTGGTACCTTCCTACCAAACTCACGACAAGGTTTACATCAGGTCTGGTACACAGCATGGCATACATAATAGACCCTATGGCCGAGGCATAGGGGACGACACTCATCTTTTCTCTATCTTCTGTCGTGGTCGGGCATTGAGCCGTGCTCAATCTCACACCTTGCAATATAGGCAAGAACCCCTTCTTGGACTGATCCATATTGAACTTCTTCAATATCTTATCAAGGTACGTACTTTGTGAAAGACCAATTAGGCGTCTCAATCTATCTCTATAGATCTTGATGCCTAATATATAAGCAACTTCTCCAAGATCCTTCATTGAAAAACACTTGTTCAAGTAGGCCTTTATGCTTTCCAAGAATTCTATATTATTTCCCATCAATAGTATGTCATCCACATATAATATGAGAAATGCTACACAGCTCCCACTCACTTTCTTGTAAACATAGGCTTCTCCATAAGTCTGCGTAAACCCAAACGCTTTGATCATCTCATCAAATCGAATGTTCCAACTCCGAGATGCTTGCACCAGCCCATAGATTGAGCGTTGGAGCTTGCACACCTTGTCAGCATTCTTAGGATCGATAAAACCTTCTGGCTGCATCATATACAATTCTTCCTTAAGGAAACCATTAAGGAATGTCGTTTTGATGTCCATTTGCCATATCTCCTAATCATAGAATGCGGCAATTGCTAACATGATTCGGACGGACTTCAGCTTCGCTATGGGTGAGAAAGTCTCATCGTAGTCAACCCCTTGAACTTGTCAATAACCCTTAGTGACAAGCCGAGCCTTATAGATGGTCACATTACCATCCGCGTCTGTCTTCTTCTTATAGATCCCTTTATTTTCTATGGCTCACCGATCATCGGGCAAGTCAGTCAAAGTCCATACTTCGTTTCATACATGGATCCTATCTCGGATTTCGTGGCTTCTCGCCATTTGTCGGAATCTGGGCCCGCCATCGCTTCTTCATAGTTCGAAGGTTCACCATTGTCTAACAACATGATTTCCAGGACAGGGTTGCCGTACCACTCTGGTGCGGAACGTGTCCTTGTGGACCTACGAAGTTCAGTCGCAACTTGATCTGAAGTTTCATGATCATCATCATTAACTTCCTCTCTAGTCGGTGCAGGCACCTCAGGAACATTTTCTTGAGATGCGCCATGCTCCGGTTCAAGAGGCAATACTTCATCGAGTTCTACTTTCCTCCCACTTACTTCTTTCGAGAGAAACACTTTCTCTAGAAAGGATCCATTCTTGGCAACAAAGATCTTGCCTTCGGATCTGAGGTAGAAGGTATACCCAATAGTTTCTTTAGGGTATCCCATGAAGACGCATTTTTCCGATTTGGGTTCGAGCTTTTTAGGTTGAAGTTTCTTGACATAAGCATCACATCCCCAAACTTTCAGAAATGACAGCTTAGGTTTCTTATCAAACCACAATTCATATGGTGTCGTCTCCACGGATTTCGACGGAGCCCTATTTAAAGTGAATGCGGCAGTCTCTATAGCATAACCCCAAATGACACCGGTAGATCGGCAAGAGACATCATAGATCATACCATATCCAATAGAGTGCGATTACGACGTTCGGTAACACCATTACGCTGAGGTGTTCCAGGCGGCGTGAGTTGTGAAACAATTCCGCATTTCCTTAAGTGCGTGCCAAATTCGTGACTCAAATATTCTCCCCCATGATCTAATTGTAAGAACTTGATTTTCCTGTCACGTTGATTCTCAACCTCACTCCGAAATTCCTTGAACTTTTCAAAGGTCTCAGACTTGTGTTTCATTAATTAGACATACCCATATCTACTCAAGTCATCAGTGAGGGTGAGAACATAACGATAGCCACCGCGAGCCTCAACACTCATTGGACCGCACACATCAGTATGTATGATTTCCAATAAGTTGGTTGCTCGCTCCATTGTTCCGGAGAACGGAGTCTTGGTCATTTTGCCCATGAGGCATGGTTCGCACGTGTCAAATGATTCATAATCAAGAGACTCCAAAAGTCCATCTGCATGGAGTTTCTTCATGCGTTTGACACCAATGTGACCAAGGCGGCAGTGCCACAAGTATGTGGGACTATAATTATCAACCTTACATCTTTTGGCATTCACACTATGAATATATGTAACATCACATTCGAGATTGAATAAGAATAAACCATTGACCAGCGGGGCATGACCATAAAACATGTCTCTCATATAAATAGAACAACCATTATTCTCAGATTTAAATGAGTAGCCATCTCGCATTAAACGAGATCGAGATACAATGTTCATGCTCAAAGCTGGTACTAAATAACAATTATTGAGGTTTAAAACTAATCCCATAGGTAAATGTAGAGGTAGCGTGCCGACGGCGATCACATCGACCTTGGAACCATTCCCGACGCGGATCATCACCTCGTCCTTCACCAGTCTTCGTTTATTCCGCAGTTCCTGTTTTGAGTTACAAATATGAGCAACTTCACCGGTATCAAATACCTAGGAGCTACTACAAGCGCTGGTTAGGTACACATCAATAACATGTATATCACATATACCTTTGGCATTGCCGGCCTTCTTATCCGCTAAGTACTTGGGGCAGTTCCGCTTCCAGCACTAAAAAAATTACTCTTCCGTGATGATACGTGTTTGTCACAGTAGGTCGCGTTTTTTGTCATGCATGTACATCCATGACAAATTTATGATAGAATCAAGATAGTCATACCTGTGATGTCGTAGAAGTGTTCCATGACATTACCAAAATTATCATCACGGAAGTGTCCACTTCCATGACGATAAATCGCGCGTCACAGAAGTGCTTTCGTCAAGGGTGACTGACACATGGCATCCACCGTAACGGAACGCCATTAAGCTATCGGGTCGGGTTTTGGATCCGATAACCTGTTAACAGCCCCGACCAATGGGAAATTTCCACGTGTACAATTCTTATTGGCCGGACGAAACACGTGTCAGCTCGTCAGTAGGTCAGATAGGCGCCTATGATACGTCGACACGTGGCATGGCCCAACAGAGGCCCATTCCTGTGAGAAGGCCGGCCCGTTTGACTTGGTCAAAAGGTGGCGGGCCGGCCCATGGAAAGCATGCTAATGGCATGTTCGCATATAGCCCATTTACAGCCCGCTAACCCAAGGCCCGTTACGCCCTATCCGAATTAGGCCCAGTAGCGTCATCTGGGCCATCCAATATGATTCCAGCTTGTTTTCACTTCTGGTCCATGTATGGCCCATGACGTCTTTCGGCCCATATGAGGCCCTATGTAATTCTTGGCCTATTAACGGCCCGTGGTGAAACTGGCCCGTAATGAACAGTGTATCACTTTACACCCATTAACGGCCCGTGGTGAAATTGGCCCGTAATGAACAGTGTATCACTTTATACCCATTAACGGCCCGTTATTCCATTGGGCTGTTTCCAGCCCATGTTATCTTTCGGCCTTCTCAGAGCCCATTTATTCTTGGGCTCATTTCCAGCATTCGTTTACTTATGGCCCGTTACTGTCATTTTCTGCTTGTGGGCTAAATTCAGCCCGTGGTTACAGTCGGCCCGTTTGTGGTCCGTTAATACGTTGGGCCGTTTTCATAGCATCATCAAATACAACCTATTAACGATGGCCCATTACAGTCGGCCCATGAAAGGACGATTCCAACTCTAGCCCGTTTATGACCATAATGCGGCCTCTTATTGGCCCATGTTTGGCGAATCGATCATACGACCCGTATAAGGCCCATTGATTATACGGCCCGTAGAAGGCCTACTGTTTCTACGGCCATAGAAGGCCCACTGTTTCTACGGCCCGTAGGAGGCCCAGTGTCACTACAGTAAATATTAGCCTATGGTTATTGTGGCCTAGTTTTAAAAAATAAGTTATTGCAGCCACTAGTTAACCACGGAAAAAGAACTGCAATGACTACAAGCAAACAAATAAACAAGACAACAAGAAAATAAATAAGCAAGCTACTAATGCTAGGCTATCACGGCTATTACACATATTACATACACTGGGCATCAAAGTTCGCCACCAGTGCAAATATAGGGAAAAAGCATCATATCATATACGCTGGCCGTCAAAATTGGCCACCAGTGCAAATAAACGCGGCAGCAAAACAAGAGCATAACTGAAACAACTTTAGAAGAGCTCAAGAAACGTTATCCTGGGTATCCACCATGCTGGCAATAAGCTTAGCAAGCTGATTAGCTTTGTCCTGTTTGGCGCTAAAATCGTCCAACGCTTGCTGTTGCACCAGAAAGTATGTATCTGAATGCTCCAGGGACTTCCGTAGTCCTTCCGCTTCTTGTCGCAGCACAGCTGAATGATGTCTTTCAGCTTGTAGTTGAGACTCAAGAAACCAAACTGATTCAGACAGTGAGTTTGAATAGCTTGTGCAAGCGGTAGTGGCCAGTAACTCCAACACTAAACCAAGACAGGATGTGTCACTATCCTGAACCTTATCTGCATTACTTCCTTTACCGTTGCTTAATAAGGCACTCTTCCCCAATATTCTGTCAGCATACTAAAAGAAGAAACAAGCAGACACAAAACAAGTTTAGCATGTACTAGTATATGAAACTCATTTCGGTGAACCAGTTCATTAGTAAGGTGGATAGGATTAAACTACCAAGTCTTCTATTGCCAAGTACTAGTACATAATAAAAGCATCAAACAAACATATATTTATGTCCTATGGTAGCAATGGAATCTTAAATTAGAACAGTTGTTCTTTAGGTTTAGGCACTTGTTCTACATGAACAGAGTACAGTAAGACGCAAGAATATAATACTTAAAAATAGAAAATGAGCTCATAGATCTTACCACATTCTTGGTTCGGGACCAGTACAGAACAAGGCGTTCCCAGTCATCGTCCAGTAAATGTGTCTCAGGAGAACGTAAGGGAATTTGATGAGTTTCTTTGCCGGTGAAGTACGTTTTCTTCAGGTAATTCCGATACTACCACCAAGCATTCTTAAAGATAGCAGAGGTATTAGCACAGGTTACCTCATCCCGAGTTTCCAAATCGGTCCTTCTCTATAGAGAAAAATGGGAAAATTTGCTGTATTATAACCATCATGGAGGTAGGATGTATGGGACGAAGCAAAGTAATTGCCATGAATAACATTACTTACACATAACTCCTGGACAAACACCTGCAACTGGCATTTTCTTTCATCTTCAGTATAATATTTCCAAGATGGGAAGATACGCACATATGATTTAACAACATCAAATGCGACATATGCTAAACTACGACTAGCTGGTTGTGCTTCCTCCATAGGAATAGGTGTACTAACTGGTGGAGTTGGGGTTCGTCGTGATAGTACTGGCCCTTTGGGCACTGGAGCTGCCTTACTAACTGCTCTTGTTTGGGAGCTCTGTGGTGGAGATGGTGTTGTGTCAATGGGAACTGGATTACTATCGGCTGGGGTTGGGTTAGATTGGGTGAAGCTGGTTCTCTGTCCATCATAGTAGGGGTACAATCTGCGAGAGTTTTGGTTATGTGTGGTAGGGCTGGTTCTTGTGCATGTACAACCGGGGTGCTATCTCCACCAAGAGGTAGCACTATTTTATTTGAAGACCGTGTTTTAGTCCGCTAGATATATCTGATAAACAGGAAACATAGTTGAATGTACAGACATTGTATGAGAGACAAATGCAATAGATAGTGTGGAAAAAAGAGGCCATGAAATAGTTTCACATATATGATGTCTATCTAAACTGGATAGCATAGCATAACATAATTCAAAGATATGATGAATAACTAAACAGGATCGCATGACATAATTCACCTACATGTTATCTAAGTAATCAGGATCGCATGACATAATTCACATATGTGATTTATATGCTAAACAGAGGGCATTCGATATGATGTCTGAACTAAGAACATGGTGTTGAATATTGTGTATATGATGTCTAAACTATGCAATGCAAGACACCGTATGCATGATATGAGCAGCATAACCGTGCCAAGTTAGAGCATACACCTCAGTGGGGGAATAGGACTGGTCATCTGTCTCTGAATCCATCTCTGAGGAGCTATCGGGACCCAATAAGAGATTTGCTTCGACAGGTAGCACTGTCTGCTCTGAAGGCCTTGTTTTCACTCCAAATTTTTCCATCTCCCACCCAAATGGCTGATTCACAGGAAGAGTAGTTTAATGTACAAACATTGTCGACAAATGGAAATGTAATGAAGAAAAGGATGGGCAAGATATCATTCAAATATATGATGCCTGGTTAAATAGGATGGCATTGCACATTTCACATATATTATGGCTGGCTAAAAGACATGAGACTGCATAATTCCCATATATGATATAGAAACTAAACAGGTGGCATTACAGAACATGTCTAAACTAAATAGATGACATATATGATGTCAAAAGTAGGCACTGCAAGGCAACATATGCATGATATGACTAACATCATCATGCCAAGGTAGAGCAAACACCTTGGGGGCTAAATAGGAGTGGTCGGCGGCGTCTCAATCCGCCTCAGAACAGATATGTTCCTCTGGATTACAATCTGGAGAGGGGTGGGGAGGGTTTGCCATTGAACCCACCATGGAGCGATGTCAGCATGACATTGTATTGCCATGCAAAACTCTTCTCTTTTTCTCTACATGTTCAGCATGACTGTGTACAATATCTGACATGCATACGAAAAAATATGGTGAGATTATGTAAGGAGAGCATGCAGAAATTTAGAGTGATGGTAACAACCAGTGGATTGATGTTTTTTCGTTGAACCAACATAGCCCTAATGGATCGACGTGAATGTATAGTAATAAGTGATGCAACAAGTGTACAACCTCTTTGTCGTAGCCGTGTCGACCTCAGCATCATTGGGTTGGTTGCTGAAGCAGTTGAGGTAGAGGTGGCTGTGAGAGGTGTGGAGGAAGATCTGAGGAATCTGTAGACGGCGTCCAGGGCACTGCTCTGTTGTGATGGATCGTTCTGTCGTTGGAGCAGCTCCAGTGAGCCGTAAGACGTCAAGGCTGAAGCAGCACAAGACAGACATCGTCAATCTCAAGTGGGATTCTAATAGCATCTCCAATAGATGATGTAAAATGGATGTAAAATTAACATCACCAAAAACCACATGACTACAACAGATGAGGTAAAAACTATTGACTCTGAACTTAACTGTCGAAACTGAAATTTACCGTGGAATTTGAATGCTACTGTCGAAACTGAACGCAATGGTAGCAGAGAGGCACTTGACATGTAGTTTAGGGAGGGCCTGCAGTTCATCTTCAACCTGCACCCCCTGAGCCGCCAGCCACCACCGGTCGAACTGCCGGCCCCAGCGCCGCCTCGCCGCCCCGAAACAACTCGCCACCGCCGCCCCGACCAGCCCTCTAGCCCCCCACCCTGAAACCTAAGATAGATAGTGGGGTACCTCTCCGGCGATCCCCCATCCCCGCTGCGGGTGGTTCTTCCTTAACTCCGGTGAGCCCCCCAACCCCTGAAAATCGACTGACCCAAAAGTCGTTTCAGTCGACTGAAGTATGGCTTAATCGGAGCAGAGCAGCAGCACGAGCGAGGGCGAGAGCAGCAGCAGCAGCTGGGTGAGCGAGCGATCGAGCGAGAGCCAGAGCAGCAGGAGCAGATCCAGCTGGTATGGACACCGCCGCCGAAGGGGCCTCGCACTAGCGGAGAGCCGCCGTGGAGATGTTGCCCGTGGCGCCGGCTTCAAGGTAGCCGCTCCATGGGGGTGCGAGATGGAGCACCGCCGGCGCTGGGAGGTTGAGTTAAGGAGAAGGTGCGATGCGATGAATGTACAACCTCTTTGGTGGAGCCGAGTAGGCCTCGGCTTCGTTCGAGGAGTCGGTGAGGATGTTGCGGTTCCGGTGGAGCAGGTTAAGGCGGCGCTGTGGGGATGGAGCAGCCGCGATAGACGAGGCGATCGTCAGAGCAGCTCCTTGGAGGTGGAGGACGGGGCGGCTGAACCGGCGGGACGACGGATCCTCATCCGGGGAGGTGGACGAGGGACGTCGAGCTGTTGCGGTGGACGACGTCATCAGGGAAGAGGCTCCGGCTGGGCAGCGGTGACGTGGCGGACGGAGGAGGGTGGGGTTTTGCGGCTGGAGCGGAGAGGTTATGGCAGCCTGGGATTTCGAATGGTGAAAAGGGGGCGATGGGAGGGGGTGAAGCATGACTTAGGAACGCGCTTGTCCAAAATGTAGGGTGTGTTACAAAAGTACCCCCCCACCGATTTGAACTAGCGGCCCTTTCGGCTCAGGGTTAGAAGGGGGATTTCGCCTGTCGGGATTTGGCAGCTGGAGGGAGTTTTCGCGCGCGTTATAATTTCGGGATAGCAAGGCACGGGTTGTGAAGGCGCCAGTTTTGGGAGCACGATATCTGAATTTTCGGGATATAACAAGACGCGGTTTGAATTTTAGGGACTAGCCTAATGTGTAGTAATATTGTACTTGTACGTACCAAATCAATTCGCACTTCCCTCAACCAAAAAGAAAACGAAAAAATAAAACTATTCACACCACACAAAGAGAGAGTCTTGCTCGGTTTTACTATACAAATGCTATTCAAAGCTACTCCCTCCTTCCATCTATATAGGGCCTAATGCCTTTTTCGATGCCAACTATGACCAAATATTAGAGCAATGATATATGACATGCAACTTACACAAAGCACACCGTTAAATTCGCCTGTGAAAGGTTCTTCCAATGATATAATTTTCACATTGTGCATGTCATGTACTATTAATCTTGTCAATAGTCAAAGGCGGTCTTAAAAATCTCATTACGCCCTATATAGATGGAAGGAGGGAGTATGAATCCATGTTATGTCCAATTAAATTTTTTTGCTTGATGTATAATGCATGTAACCTACTCATACCAACATTTTAGTGCATTCCAAATGTCTATACTACCGCTGCAATTCAAACTAAATTTGAATTCGTTTCTCTATTTCAATAAGAATCTACAATCATGATTGTTGCCAACTTCAACCATCATAATTTCCTTGCTATCCGCCAGATATAAATCAGACGGCCTATAATGCAGGATGGCAGGTACACCATCATCAACAACTCCGTTTTTTATAAGAGTAGAGATAAAATATATTAAATGTAGTATACCATGGTCATAACCACACCATGTGTATCACCGTTATATATATTCACACATCCGTCGGTTTGAAACACTATGATAAATTCTTCAAATATCTGAATTCGCTTTTTATAATGAAGTATATATGATCTCTATTCGTCTTTTACACCCACACAACCCTCTTATCTTTGTAGCTACCGCTAACTTTCTCTTGTGCATGCACACGCCCGCATCCCTCTGACCCTGCCTCAGCATTCTCTAGCTCCATCGCGAAAATTCATCTTTTCACTTTAGGTTGTTCACCCATGATGTGTGTAGGCCCCCCAGCTCCTTCTTTACGGCACACATCGATCGATATGCCTCTCTAGCCAGGTGTGCCTAGCACAAACACAAGCTTCGCCTCTTCTCTTGTCACCGTCCATGCCTCACTCCCACCACTCTTTTCATCGTTCTCGTATGCGCACACTCCTCCCCCTCGATATAGTATGCCTCTCGTACCACCTCCTACATGCATCCCTCTCCCTCTATCCTTATCCGTGTGCCTCATTTGCTTCTAACACACACATGCATGTATATCAATCGATCTCCCAACATATACCTAGATCGACTTTAACTACCCCCCCATCGATCGACGTACCTCACAAGTTATGTCTCTCCTTTCTCTTACAAATGGCGATTGATCTTCCTATGTAGTTACGTCTGCTTACCACAGCCACATCGCCCCCCCCCCTCATCATTCGTGCATGCCTCCTGACCCGTCTCTCACACGGACGTGCACAGATAACAAGCATCCATCTCCTCTATTATTGATATTGCGGGCGTGCCCTCCGTTTTTCTAGAATGCCTTTCCCACCATTTGTTAGAAGCAACTCCACTACCACCCCCTCCAACACTCTAGCTCTGTCTCTCTCCCAACCTTATTCATCTCCTGCACATATGCATGTATGCCGATTGATCTCCCTTAATACATGAGGTAGGCCTCTCTCCTCCTCCACACATATACCAGCCATTGTACCTCTATAGTTAATTGGGCCTCGCTCTTCCCCCACCACACACCAATAGTCGAGCGCTGCAGGTAGGTATCCATGCCACAGAGATAAACTGCACATGTCCCATCTCACGTTCCAGTAGGCCAGCCACTCTATATCTTTGACGTGGGCACACACAAATTCGATGGCACTCTTTATCAATCGCGCGCGCGTGCACACACACACACATCATCCCTCTCTTCGATTCTATGGACACCTCAAGCCGATGATACCTCCACTCTTTTCTCGTGGATTGCCCCCTCTATATATATGTTATATCCAGGACTCTATTTCACACACATTGCATATGTTAAATTTTTTGATTG
>NC_041382.1:145108956-145120009 GCF_002162155.2 Triticum dicoccoides | reverse complement strand
AAAAAACTCTCAAGAACCCACACACTATATCTCTCTAGGTATGTATCTCTCTCACACAACCCCACGTAGGTGGTGTACATATACAAGAAGAGAATAGGTGCACCGCGCACGTACTCATGCTTCGTGCCCAGCCACACCCGCGCGGGTACACGATGGAGCTCATTTCATTACGAAATGGCAGCCCACGTGCTAATTTGAACGCTTGTAGCAGTTGTTTACCTAGGGAGGTCGTGTACCACGCGTGCATGAAACAAAGTTCGACTTGACGCATTGCCGCATTATTTTTAAATAAAGTTATAGCGCTCAATGGCACGTACACAGAATATAGAACGATTTTTATGGAGGAAAAGGTAGTCCGCTCTTCAGAGTATCTCACACAAGGCTCCGGTGGCCTCTCTCTCTCTCACCGTTGGTCACTGATCCGGCCGCATCCCGTCCGCCGGGGGAAAGGGAGTGCGGTGGCCTCCCTCTCTCTCTCACCGTGGGTCACTGATCCGGTCGCACCCCATCCACCGGGGGAAAGGGAGTGTGGTGGCCTCTCTCTCTCACCGTTGGTCACTGATCCGGCCGCATCCTGTCCGCTGGGGGAAAGGGAGGAAGTGCATCGTTTCTCCGCTCGACGGTGCCGAGGCAGCACATCCCGATCTGTGGTACATGCCATTCTCTCTGACCAAGCTCCGGCACGGCAGGGCCTACGCCACCTGCTCGCAGATTCCGCCCGCCGCCGCTCACCTAGTTACATCCCGACGACCTCCAGGTATCCCCTCCAGCCTTGCTCCACTGCCCGTTTTCCCACGTCGCTGCATGTGGATCTTCCATAGTTCTTTTCCCAAAACGTAGCTCGTCCGGCGTACTTTCCATATTGCATTCTCGTCCTCACACCATTTTAGACAAACACAACCGTGTTGTGATCTTACCTTAGGACAAGGAATATGCTTCTTTTTTGTCGTCACATGTGTCATCAACTGTTATTGGCCAGTAATTGTTTCCTTTCAACCTCTTTTTTGCAAACAGGGCTATCCATTTCACCTCGTTGCTATTGCGACCTTTTGGTGAACTGCACAAATCACTTTTTTCTTAAGAGTGTTTTGTGCACTTGTACTAAAATGTCACACGGGCAACGTCTCTACATTTCAGTGCGACTGCACAAAGGGAGATTGGTTTTGCTCTATCCTCCTCATCCAACTCCGAGCCTAATCTTCTCCAACTAGTTAGTCTTAAGAGAGACTGCAAAGGTGACCGGCTTCTATTTGTGTGTTTATTGTTTCATCAGCAGTCCTCTATTATCGTAATCACACTTGATATCTTTGGAACAGGGACGCTCAGCTCTATTTTAGTGGAACTGCACAAAATGATCGGAATGTTGCATGCTCCAGACAGCTACTTTTTTCCCAACATGCCTTGTTGATTTAGACAGAGCTGGGGGGACATTGCTGCCAATGAAAGCATGGATCAATTTTAATTTAACACCTTCTCACAACTTTGTCTTCAGTTGTGATGTAATTATTAGCTCTGATCTGCTAATAATTGACATGCATTAGCAAGGAAGTTAGTTTTTTATTGTTTCTGAAAGAGCATCGATGGCAAGACACGCGAAACAAAAGCTGAAAGCTCACACCATTGTACAATTTCATGTTGCTGGAAAATTATTTGTATAGTACGTCAATTATGTAAACAAATGATGGAAGCTTGATAGCATTGCCAGAAGCCTCTTAATCATCCGGGTCCATGTGCCAAGCACAAAATTATACTCCTTCGTTCCTAAATATTTATCTTTTTACAAATTTCAAACGGGCATATTTTAGAGTGTAGATTCACTCATTTTGCTTTGTATGTGTATTCCCTCCGTTCCTAAATATTCTATTTGTCTTAATAGAGATTTCAACAAGTGACTACATATGGAGCAAAATGAGTGAATCTACACTCTAAAATATGTCTATATACATCCGTATGTGCCAGTCCATTTGAAATCTCTAAAAAGACAAATATTTGAGTAGTCACTCGTTGAAATCTCTAGAAAGACAAATACTCCAGAGTATATTTAAGAACCGAGGGGGTAGTGCACAACCGCATGGGAGACTCAGCCCGGTCATTGCGCCGCATTAATAGTGAGTAATGAGCAGTCAAATCATAAGCCCCACCTTTCCCACTGTAAGTTGCTCTGAAGAAGCAACCATCAATACGCTCTTCTTTGAATCCGCTCATACTACTCCATCTGTCACTGTTTATACAGCGCGCTTCAGAAAAAAGAAAAAAAATCTGTGAGACCAAGGCGACTAGCGATCGGCCTGAAAAATAGCATTGGTAGTTATAGCACGGCATCTATTACTTGAGGGAATAATGCGTACACACATGCATGCAGTGCTTCCACCCCAGGTACACACATGCATGCACTCCGTAGTAGTACAGTACATGGAGAGAAAATTATGGACTTGATTGCGGTTACCACACCCTAATTAATTAAGCATTAAACCAAACGCGTCTAAAGTCTCTCTGGTGGTGGAAATGCATTGAGAGAAATGCATCATAATGAAGCGTGCCCTGTAAACTGTGACGGAGGGTGGAGTAGTATGAAGGTGCAAAACCAAGTACGCGTACTACTGCGCTTGGCTCTTCGCCCCTTCGTGAAGTCGAACAATGATGGTACTCCACATGTTGGGTACTATAGTGTATGCCTCTGACAATCTGACACCGAATGGACTGATGCATGTCTAGTGAGGGTAGGTTGCATTAGTCAAAAGGCATAAGCGAGCTTCACCTTGTCCTGCAAGCTTCTCCTCGTTCTGCGAGTTGACGGGACACACCAAAAAGTAGTGCTAGTCCATACTCCCTCCTTCCCGGTTAATATGGCTTAATCTTTTTGCGGGTAAATGAGAGAGCTTTATTCATATATAAGCATTCTTAGGACGATCAGCCAAGACACTGCTCACTAGGAAGCGAGGTACCCCGCAAAAAAAGAAGTAGGAAGCGAGGTGTTACATCAAGCCAGCTCTCGGCCACATTCAAAGTGCAGCAAGCACGGTTCGCACGAAGATGCACCGCAAGGTTTGCTGACCTGTTTACATGCTGAATAACAAAAAAAGAGGAAATATTACTGAGCGCTACTATTTGTAACAGGATATGAGCCAGAATTAAGCGAGAATTGTGGCGAGTGTTCCATGCAATCAACTTCCATTATCACATGCGAGACACCGGGAAGGGGAGGAGGTGCAGCATTCACTCTATCACCTTCGGCGAGGGAGGCAATCCACTGCCGGCTGCGCTGTTCTCTTTCACCCAGCGCTTGTGCGGGAGGGCCACCGACCCCTTCTTCCTCGCTGCCGTACATAGTGTGGCAGATCCGGCCTCCCGCCGCACGCCTTGCCACATCCCGACGACCCTAAGGTATAAGTTTCTTTGAAACCGTCATTGCTCTAGCTGCATGTAGATCTTTTTCGATCTGTAGTCGAATCTAGGTCTTGGTTCAAAGAGGAAAGAAGGGTGCAGTGGGCTGGAGCAAGAATCTAAGACGTGGTTCAATGAGGAAAGGAGGGGCGGAAAGTAGTATAGACTGGCTATCCAGCCGCTTTGTAGGCCGAAAAGGGAAAAAGGGGGTAACCCAGTACACACATTTGTAAGGAATTGATCTCTTTGTTGAAAAGGGAAAGAAACTGGGGGTCGGGTAGTTTGTGCACGACTAGATTTACTGCCCTCACATAGGAAGAAGGTTCAAAGAGAACAAATATGGGACCAGCGCATATATGCTGCTTGGCTACATACTCTGCATCACCCATTTATACGTGTGGACGCACATGGTGCTGGCATGTCCCATGCAGCTATTTTGCTGTTGGTAATCTCAGAATTAACTACTGATCTGTTTTAAAAGAATTTCTATGTTAATATGAATCGATGCAACCGTTTTAGAAATGCTACTGTCCTATACTTTGTTTTCCATCAATATAAGGTAGATGCTTCTTTTTGTGGCCGCATGTTTCATCCTCCTTTATTGGCCAGTAATTGTTTTCTTTTTTGCCTCTTAAAACAGGGATATCTATTCAATTGTTGCTATAGAAAACTTAAATGTCACACCGGCAACTTTGCTTGATTTCAGTGCAACTGCACAAAACATGATTGGATTTCCTATTCGTGTTGGTAGATTCGTATTTTATGTTGGTCGTCTCATGAAAGGTCAGTACATGCCTTCATCCACATGATTGTGCAGTGTGTGAGATGATGTGCTACTTGTATTGGTACTGTTTTAAATAAATGATGAATTGAAGCTATTGTATTGCTGTCTTTTCCCATTAAGTAGTGAACAAAAATGGGACCAACCCAGACATGATGCTTGTTGCTTTGTTACAACAAATTCAGCATCACCCCCTTTATAAGCCAGTATTGATGCCACTCTCAGAATTAACTACTGAATCTTATTTCAAAACTGCAACACTTGTTAGGGATTGGCGGGATTTCCATTTTTGTGGCCGCATGTTTCATCCTCCTTTATTAGCCAGTAATTGATTCCTTTTTTGCCTCTGTTTATACAGGGATATCAATTCAACTTGTTGCTATTGTGACATTTTTCTTCGCTACACGAAACACTTTGCTTGATTTCAGTGCAACTGCACAAAACGAGATTGGATTTCCTATTCGTGTTGGCAGATTCGTACGTGATCTTGTGTGCATCATGACAGGTTGGTACTTGCCTTCATCCACATGATCGTGCAGTGTGTTTTGAGATGCTGTGCTACTTGTATTGGTACAGTTTTAAATAAATGATGAATTGAAGCTATTGTATTGCTGTCTTTTCCCATTAAGTAGTGAACAAAAATGGGACCAACCCAGACATGATGCTTGTTGCTTTGTTACAACAAATTCAACATCACCCCCTTTATAAGCCAGTAATTGATGCCACTCTCAGAATTAACTACTGAATCTTATTTCAAAACTACAACACTTGTTAGGGATTGGCGGGATTGCCATTTTTGTGGCCGCATGTTTCATCCTCCTTTATTAGCCAGCAATTGATTGCTTTTTTGCCTCTGTTTATACAAGGATGTCTATTCAACTTGTTGCTATTGCGACATTTTGCTTCGCTACGCGAAACACTTTGCTTGATTTCAGTGCAACTGCACAAAACGAGATTGGATTTCCTAGTCGTGTTGGAAGATTCGTATTTTATCGTTGTCGGTCTCATGAAAGGTCAGTACAGGCCTTCATCCACATGATTGTGCAGTGTGCTTTGAGATGTTGTGCCACTTGTATTGGTACTGTTTTAAATAAATGTTGAATTGAAGCTATTGATTGTTGTCTTTTCCCATTAAGTAGTGAACAAAAATGGAACCAACCCAGACATGATGCTTGTTGCTTTGTTACAACAAACTCTGCATCACCCCCTTTATAAGTAGATGGAAGCACATACTATTGTTGCGACCACTCTACCCTGGAACTGAATCTTAGTTCAAAACTGCAAACACTTGTTAGGGATCGGCAGGAGTACCATTTCTGTTAGGGATCCGCCGGAGTACATGTTTAAGAAATGTATTGTTCAGATAATGTCTCTGTTATTATGTATCAGTTATAGACTTACAGTGTTTTACAAATGGTACTATCCTTCTTTGTAGTTCTTTCTACATGTTTAACCAAGGTATTGTTAAGATAATGTCTCTGTTAAAATGAATCAGTCGCATTGTTTTAGGAATGATACTTTTCTGCTTTTTCGTTCTTTATACATCTTGAAACAAGGCATTGTTAAGATAATGTCTCAGTTAATTTGAAAAATCACACTGATTGAGAATTGCTACTCTCTTGCTTTGTTTCCCATTAAGATAAGGTAGATCAGTAGATGTTTTTCTTCTGGGAGTACAAGTCATCAACCGTTATTTCTCAGTAATTGTTTCCCTTATACCTTTTGTTGCTTACAGGGATATCAAAATTAAAGCTAGGTTTTATTCCGACTTCGATTTTAGTTCAACTGCACAAAAGGAGCCAGTGTGTCCAAGGCAAATTGCTGCATTACTGGGTCCAGTTGGTCGTTCCACTTTGCAGAAAGAAGCAATCATTGTTTGCGCTACATTATAGAAGGAATGACCGAGAAGCTTTACAGAGTATTAGGCCTTCCATTATGTAGGGCAAAAGAGGTGCCAATTTCACCTTTTCTTAGTTTGGCACCGAATCCCTCCATTGCTACAGCCAGTGCCATAAATATTAGACACCGGTGACATGACTAGTCTGCAGAGACCATTGGCAATTTAACAACACGTGGAGTGCCATGGGCAAGAAGTGCCCAAACAAGTACAAGAAGCGACAGGACTCCACGATCATAGGCATTACATATTTTGAATGGGAAAAGCTTGTCAAAGTTTAATCATTGATGTTAGCAAGAAGCAACAGGACTCCACGATCATAGGCATTACATATTTTGAATGGGAAAAGCTTGTCAAAGTTTAATCATTGATGTTAGCAAGAAGACAATAGTTTAATATATTGGAATTGGAAAACCTTTTCAAAATTTTCTCATTGATGTTAGCCAGAAGACATGCATTTGATATTTTTGAGTGGGACAGGCCTTGTTTAGAGTGTCGAGTGTTTTTTCCTATTCCTGTGTTCAGTTTAGAAGTAAATAGTTACTCTGCTGAGATATTCCTGTGTTAAGAGTTTGTTCTGAATATTGTCTATGTAATGACAGGCCTTGTGTTTGATTGCAAAGTTGAGCTTGGAATGTTGTGTCATGCGGCATCACGAGCTGTTCACCGTGCCTCCTGAGAATAATGCTTCGTATTGTTTTGCATGTCGATCTAATGCCAGTGATTTGCTTGTTAAGAAGATCATCCTCTTTTGTTGTTTCCGTCCTTAAGAAGTTCATCGTCTGATGTTTCATTCATAGCCTATACGACAAGTCGGGTAGGTTAGACATGAAACCTTATGATCTTCCGACCAACTCATGATATTAGGCCGTGATTGGATCGTCGTTTTCCAACCAAAACTGCTTGTAAAACTGACGCTTGTAAATTAAAGCAGATGGTCTCGGGCGAAGGCGTTTGGTTGGTCGATTTCGACTAGTAAAATATCAGAAGTACTTGACACACGATAAAAACGCCGAACGACACTCGGACGATTGCTAATCCAGCCGTTAGCTGCTATTTCAGCCTTGCCCATGGATGGCATGATACGCATGTTGTGCATGTATCGTCTGGTAATGTCGTCCATATAGCAGTGCTCGTAAAATATACACTGGTCTCTCAAATTACACGCGTAACCCGCTGGTTTTACTTACAGACCTCGGGCCCTCGGTTTCATTACGCATGTATTTTACGCGTTGTTTTCGATGATGAGTAAATTACACTTGTATGTTAATACATGTTTGAAATAAACCAGAGCTCCCAAGCGCGGCCTTACCGTTTCATGTCATCTCAGTTTCTCGAATGTGCTCATAGGTGTCCGATGATCCTGGCTTCCTGAATGAGTAGCGGGCGCTGTATCAGACCATCCGTAGGGCCCGTGAGGCCCTCTCCATTGTGCTTCGAGTTGTTGCGCTCGCCGTGGCACCGAGCATTGTTAACATCGTCAACAAACATGAGGATTCAGGAGATGACTTTATTTTGACTGGATGACACTAGGGACCCACTAGGGCCATAGTCGTACGTACGCAAGTGCCTCCTTATTATGTACAACTATATTTTGTTTTGCTTTCTCCTGATTTCCTGACATCACGGTCCCACACCATTGTCAACCTATGTAGTCAATATAAACGAGAGAATTGCACAAGGTGCGGCCGACAGCTCGGACCAAGCAGCTCGAGCAGTATTTGTGTTTTTGAGGCGTGAGCACTACAGAGTTTTTCTTGGCGATGATTTCGTTGTTGTTCAGAGGAGAGCAGGGTATTAACTGGGTGGGCAGTGGCCCGTCTAGCCCAGGCCAGATATCCAGCCCAGATACTAATTTTTTCAAGATGAAAATGGCTAGCCCAGCTATACGTATTTTTGAGGAATACCCAGGCAAGGTCAACTTGTTATTCTCCGCCCCACTAGGCTGCAAATCTTTCCTAGGAGGGATGCATTAGGCTTAACAGGAAAATGGGCTTTAAAAAATAATAAATGAGATGTAATTATAAAAACTGGGCAGTAACTATAAAAAATGCACCAAACATGAAATTAGTTTATAAAATATTATTTATGGATTTTGAAAATCTTAAATTTTCATTGTTGCGCGCACAATGTTTCGTTGGATTTTTACGTAATACAAATTTATATTTAATCTGACTAGAAATTTCGGGATGAAAATATTTCGGAGCCCATCAAAACGAGGGAAATTTTATTGAATTCTGTCTTCAACGGTTGGTTGAAATTATTAATCATTGTCCTAGCTAGAAAATGGGTTGTTGTAAATTCCATTACAATTCCAAAATGGGCTGTACATTCTTACAAAACGCAAATGGGCTATAAGTTCTCTGCCACACACTTGTGGGCCTACTAAATGACGCGTCCCCTAAAAAAATAAGTTGACGCGTATGCAAGGCTTTGCCAACTTATTATAGTGAACACACGGTTCTAGCAGCAGTGGCCGTTGGATGTCTATCCAACGGATGTCGTGCTTCTTCTTCAATCTTGGATATTCTTAGCTTCGGCCGCCCAAAAAATGATTCCTCCCCCTAACAACTGGAGCGCACCGTTTCGGAGGCTGACCTGTGGGCCTACTAAGTTGGAGCGTACCAAGGGCTTTGTCTACTTAGTCAATAATAAACGTTTCTAGCTTCAGTGACCGTACGATGTCCATCCAACGACTGTAGTGCTTCTTCAACATCTGGTCTTCTTGGTCCAGCCGCCCAAAGCGGCGCCGGTCGTGCCGCCTGCTCCTGCCTCCCGTGGCCGGCTGTGCTGCCGCGGAGGCCTCACCGCCCCCATACTACTCCAACCGTTGGCCAGGCCATCCCTCCACTCACCCACACCCCCTGTTATTCTACGGCGACGGCAGCCTCACACCGCAGCCGTACCAGTGAACCCTCGTACTCCTCTCCGCGCGGGCTTCCACTGCTGCGTCTTCCCCAGCCACGCGTCGTCCCCTTCCTAGGCCTCGCCATCATCCAGACCACCGCCCTGGTGCTCTCGGCGCGGCGTGGTCAACATGGTCAACGACCGACTTCCATCGGAAGAGTACTGTACGTGGAGAGGCTGACAGCTGGGTCCAGGCGGCCGCAAGGAAGTGCCTCCTTATTACACGCAAAATAATTATTCCTCCACCTTACAGCAGGGACCCACCAGACGGGCCACCTTATTTCGCGAAAAAATGTTTCCCCCCTGACTGCTCGGACCCACCAAACGGGCCAGCATATTTCGCGAAAAAAACGTTCCCCCCGCTGTCAGCTCGGACCCACCGAAAGTGCCTCCTTATTACGCACAAAAAAACGAATACTCCCCCTGCTAGCTAGGACCCACCATGGTGGGAGGCTGACTTGTGGGCCTACTAAGTTGACTGGGACGGGGGCCTTTGTCAACTTTAGTCAATATGAACGATTCTAGCTCTAGTGACCGTACGATGTCCATCCAACGGCCGTTGTGCTTCTTCAACCTCTAGTCTTCTTGCTCCAGCCGCCCAAAGCAGCGCCAGTCGTGCCGCATGCTCCTGCCTCCCGTGGCCGGCTGTGCTGCCGCGGAGGCCTCACCGCCCCCTACTATTCCCACCGCTGGGCAGGCCTTGCGGCGACGGCAACCTCACACCACAGCCGAACCAATTAACCCTCGCACTCCTCTCCGCGATGGCTTCCACTGCCGCGTCTTCCCTGGCTCCCCGTCGTCCCCTTCCTAGGCCTCGCCGTCGTCCACCGCCCTGGTGCTCTCGGCGCGGCGTGGTCAACGTGGTCAAGGAACGACTTCCATCGGACGTGGACTATACGTGGAGAGGCTGACAGCTGGGTCCACGGCCGCAGCAAGGAAGTGCCTCCTTATTACATGCAAAATAATTATTCCTCCACCTGACAGCGGGGACCCACCGAACGGGCCACCGTATTTCGCAAAAAAACGTTTCCCCCTGACTGCTGGGACCCACCAGCTACACCTTCGCACGCAAGGAAGTGCGTCCGAGAAAAAAAAAATGATTCGCCCCCCTGACTGCTGGGACCCACCAGCTACATTTTCGCACGGAAGGAAGTGCCTGATAGTCGGGACCCACCTGCTCAAGCGTACGTAGCGTTGTCATTCTGGTCATGAACATGTAAGTACATATATACTGGTCGATGTAGAGGCGCACACGTGTCACAGTAGAGGCGCGCATGTAGCATGTACACATACGTACATCGGTCAGGGTGCAAGAAAGAAAATACGGACACGTATGTGTACATACGGACGGGGTCTCGAACGCCTACACACGCATACGTACGGTGAGGGCTCGTGTACATGGCTGGGTCGGAACGGAGAAACAACGTCGTCGTCGTGTTCATGGGGAGGCAACGGAATGCGTCGTGTTCATGGGGAGGCAATGTAATGCGTCGTGTTCATGGGGAGGCAACGGAATGCGTCGTGTTATCGGGAGGGCTTGGACGGAACAGATAATGGAAATGAGGCCTGGCGTACCGCAGAACGGAGGAAACGGCCTTGTGTTCGACCGGCCACGTTCGAAACGGGATCCTGTTAATCGGGAGGGGTGTGGCGTACCGCAAAACAGAGGAAACGGACCTCGTACGGTCGAAACGGGGATCCTGTTGATCGGGAGGGGTGTGGCATACCGCAAAACAGAGGAAACGGACCTCCTACGATCGAAACAGCGGTCCTGTTGATCGGGAGGGGTGTGCCGTACCGCAAAACGGAGGAAACAGACTTGTGTTGGAGCGCTACGGTCGAAACGGGGGTCCTGTTCATCGGGAGGGGTGTGGTGTACCACAAAATGGGACTCCACGGGATACTGTTCATCTCCACCGTCGACCTCCTCCAGCCTCCACGGGCTCCTGTTCATCCAGCCTCCACGTGCTCCTGTTCATCCAGCCTCCACGGGCTCCTGTTCATCCAGCCTCCACCGCATGCTACTCCACTGGCTACTGTTCAACCACCCCTCCACCATCTACTGTTCATCCAGCCCTCCACAC
>NC_041382.1:145074059-145108581 GCF_002162155.2 Triticum dicoccoides | reverse complement strand
GGCTTCGGTTAGCAGCAGTAGCGAAGGAATCGCTCGATCGGGTTCAGTTAACAGCCATCGATCGATCGCTCGGGTTCAGTAACGCGTAGCCTACAGTGCAATCACTCGGGTTCAGTTAGAGCCCAACGCCTCGCTCGGGTTCAGTTAGAGCCAACGCCTCGCAAACACGCGCGTACATGTATGAGAGAAACACGCATCGCTCGGCCCCCGACCTCCCACCGTAATCGGGAACTCCCCGAAATCCCCCCCTCGCTTCTACCACGGTTTTTTCCGTCATGGACGGCCCAAAGAATGTCATGTAGCTGCGTCTCCAGCCCGCCCAGGATGAAAAGCCCATTTTCTGTCATGATTTTTTGTCATAGAAGTAGGAGCCCACCACATCTATGATGATATCGGGTTTTGTCACAATTATCGTCATAGAAGTGTCATATGTATGACAGAAAAAAATTCATTCGGCTCAAAATGTCACGGATGTGTCTTTTTTTGTAGTGCAGTGACCGTTTCCCTTGCAATAAAAGCACTCAGTCTTAGGCTTGGGTCCATTCTTTGGCTTCTTCCCGGCAGCTTGCTTACCGGGCGCGGCAACTCCCTTGCCGTCCTTCTTGAAGTTCTTTTTACCCTTGCCTTTCTTGAACTTAGTGGTTTTATTCACCATCAACACTTGATGTTCCTTTTTTATTTCCACCTCCGCTGATTTCAACATTGAATATACCTCAGGAATGGTCTTTTCCATCCCCTGCATTTTGAAGTTCATCACAAAGCTCTTGTAGCTAGGTGGGAGCGATTGAAGGATTCTGTCAACGACCGCATCATCCGGGAGATTAACTCCCAGCTGAGACAAGCGGTTGTGCAACCCAGAAATTTTGAGTATGTGCTCACTGACGGAACTATTCCCCTCCATCTTACAACTGTAGAACTTGTCAGAGACTTCATATCTCTCGACCCGAGCATGAGCTTGGAAAACCATTTTCAGCTCTTGGAACATCTCATATGCTCCGTGTTGCTCAAAACGCTTTTGGAGCCCCAGTTCTAAGCTGTAAAGCATGCCGCACTGAACCAGGGAGTAATCATCACTACGCGTTTGCCAAGTGTTCACAACGTCTTGTTCTGCTGGGAAAACAGGTGCTTCACCTAGCGGTGCATCAAGGACATATGCTTTCCTAGCATCTATGAGGATAATCCTCAGGTTACGGACCCAGTCCGTGTAGTAGCTGCCAGTGTCTTTCAGCTTGGATTTCTCTAGGAACGCGTTGAAGTTGAGGGCAACATTAGCGTGGGCCATTTGATCTACAAGACATATTGCAAAGATTTTAGACTTTGTTCATGATAATTAAGTTCATCTAATCAAATTATTTAATGAACTCCCACTCAGATAGACATCCCTCTAGTCATCTAAGTGATACATGATCCGAGTCAACTAGGCCGTGTCCGATCATCACGTGAGACGGACTAGTCATCATCGGTGAACATTTTCATGTTGATCGTATCTTCTATATGACTCATGTTCGACCTTTTGATCTTCCGTGTTCCGAGGCCATGTCTGTACATGCTAGGCTCGTCAAATCAACCTAAGTGTATTGCGTGTGTAAATCTGGCTTACACCCGTTGTATGCGAATGTTAGAACGTATCACACCCGATCATCACGTGGTGCTTCAGAACAACGGACCTTAGCAACGGTGCATAGTTAGGGGGAACACTTTCTTGAAATTATTGCGAGGTGTCATCTTATTTAGGATACCGTCGTTCTAAGCAAATAAGATGTAAAACAAGATAAACATCACATGCAATCAAATAGTGACATGATATGGCCAATATCATTTTGCTCCTTTGGATCTCCATCTTCGGGGCGCCGTAATCATCATTGTCACTGGCATGACACCATGACCTCCATCATCATGATCTCCATCATCATGTCTTCATGAAGTTGTCTCGCCAACTATTACTTCTACTACTATGGCTAACGGTTAGCAATAAAGTAAAGTAATTACATGACGTTTATGTGGACACGCAGGTCATAAATAAATTAAGACAACTCCTATGGCTCCTACCGGTTGTCATACTCATCAACATGCAAGTCGTGATTCCTATTACAAGAACATGATCAATCTCATACATCACATATATCATTCATCACATCCTTTTGGCCATATCACATCACATGGCATATGCTGCAAAAACAAGTTAGACATCCTCTAATTGTTGTTACAAGTTTTTACGTGGCTTCTATAGGTTTCTAGCAAGAACGTTTCTTACCTACGCCAAAACCACAACGTGATATGCCAATTTCTATTTACCCTTCATAAGGACCCTTTTCATCGAATCCGATCTGACTAAAGTGGGAGAGACAGACACCCGCTAGCCACCTTATGCAACTAGTGCATGTCAGTCGGTGGAACCAGTCTCACATAAGCGTACGTGTAAGGTCGGTCCGGGCCGCTTCATCCCATGATGCCGCCGAATCAAGATAAGACTAGTAACGGCAAGTAAATTGACAAAATTGACGCCCACAACAACTTGTGTTCTACTCGTGCATAGAAACTACGCATAGACCTAGCTCATGATGCCACTGTTGGGGATCATAGCAGAAATTTAAAATTTTCGACGCATCACCAAGATCAATGTATGCAGTCATCTAGCAACGAGAGGGAGAGGAGTGCATCTACATACCCTTGTAGATCGCGAGCGGAAGCGTTCAAGAGAATGGGGTTGATGGAGTCATACTCGTCGTGATCCAAATCACCGATGATCCTAGCGCCGAACGGACGGCACCTCCGCGTTCAACACACGTACGGAGCGGAGACGTCTCACGCGCCTTGATCCAGCAAGGAGGAGGGAGAGGTTGAGGAAGAGAGCTCCAACAGCGGCACGACGGCGTGGTGGTGGTGGAGCTACAGTACTCCGGCAGGCCTTCGCCAAGCTCTTAACGGAGGAGAGAGGTGTTGGGGAGGGGAGGGGCTGCGCCTTTGATGTGGTGTGCAGACCTCCCCTTTCCCCTCTATTTATAGGGGAAGGGGGAAGGGGGCCGTCCCCCTCTAGATGAGATCTAGAGGGGGGCGGCGGCCAAGGGGAGGGGCTTGCCCCCCAAGCAAGGGGGGGGGTGCCCCCTCTAGGCTTTCCCCCCAACCCTAGGCGCATGGGCCCAAGAGAGGGATGCGCCCAGCCCTCCAAGGTCTGGTTACCTTTCCTCTATGGCCCATGAGGCCCTCCGAGAGAGGTGGCCCCTCCCGGTGGACCCCCGAAACCCCTCCAGTGGCCCCAGTATAATACTGATATGCCCCTGAACTTTTCCGATGACCGTATGACAACTTCCCACATATAAATCTTCACCTCCGAACCATTCCGGAACTCCTCGTGATGTTCGGGATCTCATCCGGGACTCCGAACAACATTCGGTAATCACATATAAGTCTTCCTAATAACCCTAGCATCATCGAACCTTAAGTGTGTAGACCCTACGGGTTCGGGAACCATGACCGAGACAACTCTCCGGCCAATAACCAATAGCGGGATCTGGATACCCATGTTGGCTCCCACATGTTCCACGATGATCTCATCGAATGAACCACGATGTCGAGGATTCAAGCAATCCCGTATAAAATTCCCTTTGTCAATCCGTACGTTACTTGCCCGAGATTCGATCGTCGGTATCCCAATACCTCATTCAATCTCGTTACCATCAAGTCACTTTACTTGTTCCGTAACACATCATCCTGTGACCAACCCTTAGTCGCTTTGAGCTCATTATGATGATGTCTTACCGTGTGGGCCCAGAGATACCTCTCCGTCATACGGAGTGACAAATCCCAGTCTCAATTTGTGCCAACCCAACAGACACTTTCGGAGATACCCGTAGTGCACCTTTATAGTCACCCAGTTACGTTGTGACGTTTGGCACACCCAAAGTATTCCTACAGTATCCGGGAGTTGCACAATCTCATGGTCTAAGGAAAAGATACTTGACATTAGAAAAGCTTTAGCAGACGAACTACACGATCTTGCGCTATGCTTAGGATTGGGTCTTGTCCATCACATCATTCTCCTAATGATGTGATCCCGCTATCAATGACATCCAATGTCCATGGTCAGGAAACCGTAACCATCTATTGATCAACGAGCTAGTCAACTAGAGGCTCACTAGGGACATGTTGTGGTCTATGTATTCACACATGTATTATGATTTCCGGATAACACAATTATTGCATGAACAATAGACAATTATCATGAACAAGGAAATATAATAATAACAATTTTATTATTGCCTCTAGGGCATATTTCCAACATTGTGTTCATCTCCCACTTCCTCCAAGGACTAGGCCTCACTCTAGATCCCTTTGTTAGGGGTCTTATGTTCTATTACGGGCTGGATTTTCACGATCTGGCCCCAGATTCCCTTCTTCGCATCTCGTCATTTATTGTCGTATGTGAGGCCTTCCTCCGCATTACCCCTCACTTCGTCCTGTGGCTCAAGACCTTCAATGTGAAGCCGAAGATGATCGAGGGGCAGCACACAGTGTGCGGAGGTGCTTTGATAAGAAAAATTGCTGACGCTCCATGGCCAGAGGGTTCCTTCCCAGAGGTGTCTGGATTGTGGCAGCGGGAGTGGTTTTACATCACAGCTCACCGAAGTGCCAAGTGGGTAGCTGCCCCTACCTTTCGCTCGGGCCCCCCACCACAACTGATGTCATGGATCAGCAGGGGGCTGAGCTGGGGTCCAGCCAAGGACGTGCCAATACTGTAGAGCCATATCCGAGATCTCTTCGAGGGAGATTTCAGTCTGGTTATGGCAATGCAAGTTATGCTGGTTCGTCGAGTCCAACCTTGCAAACACCGGCCCCTCCGCATGTGGGAATTCAACCCGGAAGGACCGCGTGCTATTCATCATTTCCTCGGCATGACGCACAAAGAGATGTACAAATCGTTCTTTGGACCCCAAATAGAGTGTCCGGACACCACCGAGGACGTGGGCCTGAGCTGCAACCGCCCCGCTGCCCAAGTAAGTAATCCCATGCCGAACCTATTGTCCTTTTATTTATCATGGCATCATTCTAAAGAGCCGCCTTTTGACCAGGACTGGATAACAAAGGCGATGATGATCAGGTGTTCAGCCCCCCTTCCTGAGGGCTTGGACAATCCGGTACTGGACAAGATGCTCGAGCCGGCGCCTTATCCAGTGTCCTCAAAGGAAGATAATGGGGGGAATAAAGAGGGCAAAAGCGGGCCTCACTCGCTACTTATTCCAGCCGGGGGAATGAGCACCTCCGCGAGAGAGGATAATCAAAGGGAAGAATATGACATTCTCTCTCCCCGGGGAAGGAAGAGGACTACCTCCGAAGATCCGGAAATCAAGGTTTCCAAACGGGAGAAGAAATCTTCATCAGAGGGTCCTGCCTCGGAGGGTGTTCTTGCCGCACAATGTCCGCGCGGGGATCAGCCCTCTACCAAGCTGTAAGTAATCGAAAAGTACTTAATAGTGAAAACATCCTACCTTACTTCTGAAGACAATAATCGATGCTAATAAATTGTAGTCCGGATCGTAGCCCTTCTCGACATGGCTCATCTTCGGGGGATCTTCTTCCGGAGATGATGGAGAGCGAAACGCCTCCCCCGGACACCCTGGCTCAAGAATGGGCGACCTTGAAGTGTCGTCGCGAAGGGTATCTCCGCATCCACTAGGTCCAGAGGATAACCCTTTGGCTACCCGGAATCCCCAGTATCCGGCTCCTAAGGAGAGCGACAACAAGGGTCCGTATAGTGTGCGGTCGGACATGCTGAAGGATCTTCTGGGGCAAGCGGCCGTCTCGGAAGCGCATCATACGCTAATGGGTACGGTAATTGAAAGGATTTTATCTGCTGAAAGAGGTTTGCATGAAGCCTTTATGAGTCTGCTGAAAGGCTTCGATGTACGTGAACTAATGTATGTTTTTAACAGTACTGCATACGTTAGGTATGCCCTATGCAGATAGTAGCCCCTGAGACTCTGGTTGTCGTCGAAAACGGTGGCAAACAGAGGATCATAGTCCCAGGTAACAACCAGACCGCCTTTATGTGCAGGTGACTGAAGCTCCGGTGCCTAGCTGGACTGATGGGTTTGCCGAGCTAAAGCGGCAACTTGATGCGGCAGATGCCGACATCGTGCTTGTCAACAAGCGGCTTCATGAGGCACAGGGTGCGTGATTTTTCTGGTGATCGTCACATAATAAGAGTAGCATGATGCTAGTATCTTTAATATGTTGTGGCTGCAGATGGAGCTGCCACCATGGAGACCCTTCGGGCGGAGCTTGCCCGAGCCAAGGAGAAAGCAAGGAGTAGCAATGCGGCTGCTTTAAAGGCGGCCGAAGAGTTAAGGGCCGAACAGGCCGCGCATTGCGAGAGCAAGGAAAAAATGGCCAAGATGGTTGTAGAGTTAAAAGATGCCGCTGACCATTACCAGCTTCTTTAAGAAGAAAACCGGGCGAAGGCGACGGACCTGGAGAAGGCCCGGGTGGCTGCCAAGGAAGCCCGCTCCAAAATTAGAGCGACGAAGAAGGAGCTGAATCAAGCTGCAGATATCGTGTCTGGGAAGCCCTTCTTGTTGCGGACTAAGTTCAGAGATCCGAAGTATGCTCCTCTGGACCGGCTATGGAGTTCTGCGGACGTGTACATGGATTTGGCTACAAGTGCTGCTGATGCAGCCGAGTACTTCAAGGATCAGAAAGGTCCCGAAGTGGAAAAGATGTTCTGGTCACAGTTTCATGCTCCAGTCCGTTCGCTGCTGTTGAATGAGCGTTTGGCCGAGTGGGCCGAGCTCCATAGGTTGTTTGGACTTGCCATGAGGTCCGTTGTGGATCACCTGTGGCCGGGAGGGCCAAGGCCGAATAGCTACTTTAGCTTAGTGCAACAATTCCTTGGTGCTGTGCCACGCATCGATGTTGTAAAGAGATCGGCGTGCATAGAAGGTGCGCGGATGGCCTTTGCCCGTGTCAAGACATACTGGGTGGAGATGGAGGCCACCACTGTTGTGACACAGGGTTCGGCCGTAGGCCGAGTGTTGCCGAGCACTACTTTGAAGAAGTTCTTGAAGGCGCTCGTTCGATAGAGGCTCAGTGCTCAAAGAATGTTATGTTCAAGTGACATGTATTCCCATTGTAAAAACAATGTTTTATTGAATTATCAAGGCTGTATTTATACTTTTGCCCGAAAGTACTATGATGCCTCATGTGCGGCCGATTATGTATATATGTGTATAATCTGAAAGTTTGCAGTCATCGGCTTCCGCCCCCACGCATATAACGCGAGGGTGTGTGCAAAAGATGCATATCCACACTTGATCCAACGTCTTGGTCCGTTAAGGAGGTGATAGCGCAGTGAACGAGGCAATCGGACTATAATGCTTTAACTCTTTCACTTAGCCATAGGAGTTTGACAGTGGGGCTACTATATAGCCCCTGGTAGTTCTGCACTCATCTGAATACGGGACGCGTACGTACATGACCGGGAAACGGCCTTTCGTTAATTCGGAGGAATCTCGATGATTCCGATGAGTCATCGAGTGGTTGACCAGTCTCTCGCCATATCATGACAGTCAGTTTTCGGCTTTCTCTATCAAGGTGCTCATCCGGATGAACCAGGGCACAATCGCAGTAGTTCTTCCAGTGCTACCTTAGCCTATATAATGGAACGTAAGGTACCAAAACGTGGGAGCCGGGCAAACCCAACATTTGACCAAAGACATGATTCGGAGCTGATGCATATAGGGCCAAACTTGCGACGCCGAACACTCCCCAAGGTGTTCGGTCTTTATAACATATACCGGGCTAAACAATGCCCTTAATGAGAAACCCCATGTGTCCAGGTACGTGCAAAATTCTGGCATGGCCACATGCCAATAACGCCAGCATCCTTCTCGGTTGTGTGGTGGATCCGGAGGATGTGAGCAACAAGAGACAGTAAAAAAAGGTTTACGTGGGGTCTTAATCTAAAAAGAAACCTTTGGGCAGGTCCCTGCTGCACGTGTGCGCCTGTGTCTCCGTTGTGCTGTGTCCTGGACGTGTGTAGCATGTTTGTCATCTGCAAAAGGAAAGAACTTAGGTGAAAGTTGTCGTGCCAAAAAGAAGAATTGGTTATTGTCAATGAACTATCCAAATTCAAGAGAAGCCTAGTTGAGCCGGGCTGGCCCTGATTACATGCGGGAAGCCCCTGGTATCATTTTATGAGGGTTCAAAAACCAATCTCATGTATATATGATGGAACGCGGGATTCGTCTAACCGTGTCCGTGGTCTTGACGACGTGCCATTTTTTCTGGTTGGTGAGGCCGTCTAGTTCGCGGCTGTTAGAGCCACCGCGTCGTCTTCTGTACGTAAAAAACGTTTGGTATTTCCGCTAACTGTGATGATGCCACATGGACCGGGCATCTTGAGCTTGAGAAAAGCATAATGCGGTATTGCATTAAAATGAGTGAAAGTCGTTCTTCCGAGTAGTGCTTGATAGACACTTCGGAATGGGGCAATGTGAAAAGTTAACCTTTCGCTTCGGAAGTTTTCGGGAGAACCGAATACTACCTCTAGTAGTAGAGAGCCCGTACAGCAGGCCTCTTGGCCTGGTATTACTCCCTTGAAGGTAGTATTACTGTGGCTTATTTGTGTCGGGTCTATCCCCATTTTGCGGACTGTGTCCTGATATATCAGATTCAGATCACTGCCGCCGTCCATGAGGACCCGTGTGAAATGGTACCCATTCATTATTGGGTCTAACACCAGTCCTTCACGCTGGATATTTGTATCATGATCCCTACGATCAAAAGTGATCGTGCAGGCCAACCAAGGATTGAACCTACGGGTGACGGGCTCTATGGCGCGTGTGCATCGGAGTGCATGATTGCTTCTCCTCTTTGTCACATGGATCACGTTTACTGTTTTAACCTCTGGTGGGAACTTTTTCTGTCCTCCGGCGTTTTGCTGGCGAGGTTCATCCTCATCTTCGCTTTGTGTCTCTTCCCCTTTGTGTTCGGCGTTTAGCTTACCGACCTGCTTGAAGACCCAACATTCTCGGTGGGTATGATTTGCAGGTTTGTCTAGGGTGCCATGAATCTGACAGAGTTTGTCAAGAATTTTGTTTAGGCCAGATTATCCTTCTCTGCTGCCTTTGAAAGGCTTTTTCCACTGACCTGGTCGGGAGCCCCTGAATCCGGAGTTTACCGCCGTGTTATCTAGGCTACCTTCTTTAATTCGACACTTGTTTTTGTTGTGTCGTGGTTTACCATTGTCATCCCTGACTACGGATGTGCTTGGGTCGCTGGTGCTGCTATGGGCCAACCAGTTGTCCTCGCCCGCACAAAAGCAGGTCATGAGGCTTGTTAGGGCTGCCACTGTTCCCGGTTTTTCTTGACCGAGGTGTCTGGCGAGCATTCGTCTTGGACGCTGTGTTTAAAAGCTGCTAAGGCTTGGCGTTCGGACAGTCGACAATTTGGTTCTTCTTGGTGAGGAACCTGTTCCAAAGCTTTTGGGCAGACTCTCCGGACTGTTGGATTATATGACTTAAATCGTCTGCATCTGGAGGTCGGACATAAGTCCCATGAAAATTGGTCTGAAAAGCTTCCTCGAGCTCCTCCCAACTTCCAATTGAGTTTTTGGGGAGGCTTTTCAACCAGTGTCGAGCTGGCCCTTTAAGCTTGAGGGGCAAGTATTTAATGGCATGGAGATCGTCTCCACGAGCCATATGAATATGGTGGATGAAGTCCTCTATCCAGACTCCAGGGTCTGTGGTTCCGTCGTACGCCTCTATGTTCACCGGTTTGAATCCCTCTGGGAATTCGTGATCCAGCACCTCATCAGTGAAACATAATGGGTGTGCGGCACCCCTGTATTGGGATGCGCCATGGTGTTCGGACGGTTGTAGTATTCGGTGTTGGTTGTCTACTGTAGCATGCTTCCTAGATCCGTAGATGGATCTGGTGGCGCCGGATTTTTGGTGCAAGTTCTCACGTAGGTCGTGTGTTGACTTGTGCGCGACCTTGTTAGCCGCTCTATCGCGCTCACAAGGTGGTGGATCAGGCCGGTTGGCCATATCATTCTTCAGCTGTGTGGGCTCTAAGGCCTCATCGTCGAATTCCAGTAATAGCTTGTGCTTTGGATAGCTATTTTTATGGTAGCTTCCACCATACTTTGTTACTTTGTTCCACCTGCTATTGAGCGTATCTTGTGCGACCTTGAGCCTTTGCTTCTGTTTCTTGAGGCTCTTCGCTGTGGCAATAAGCCTTCTGCGGAGGTTCTCTTGCTCCAAGTGTGTTTCCAGGATGATGCATGCATCTTCGTCCGGATTGTTTTCTTCCCTAGACGGGTATTGATGAGGCTTATCTTTGGCGTCATCGTGTTCGGACATCGGATCCGTACTATGTTTGCAGTTTGCATCTTGATCGTGTTCTGCCACCGGGGTGGTGCAGTTGTCGTTTCTTCCAGAGTCGCGTGGACTATTATTTCCTCTTGCGCTGTTATCACTGTTTTTGCTATGGCGGGACTTGGAGCGGCGCCGCTGACGTCGGTGCTTGGGTTGCTTGGAGGGTGCATCCTCCGTTGTCTCTTCGCCATTGCCCTCTCTGGGTGCATCCACCATGTATACGTCATGTGATGGAGTGGCGGTCCAGCGCCCTGTGGGCGGTGGTTCCTGTTCGTCCCCTGCATCGTCGTCCATACCGTCGATGTCTTCGGAGTCGAAGTAGAGCATGTCGGTTAAGTCGTTGACAGCGGCTACTAAGTGGGTGGTGAGTGGGCAGCGAATTTCTTCATCGTCCGCATCCCATTCTAGCCGGACATAGTTCGGCCAAGGTTCTCCTGATAGGGAGAGAGACCTTAATGAATTTAGCACATCTTCGAAAGGTGAGTGCTGAAAGATATCCGTGGAGGTGAACTCCATGATCGGCGCCCCGTCGGATTCGACAGGCACGGATGTAGGCGGCTCGGAGTCCGTGGCCGGAGATGAATCCAGTGGTTCGGTGACACGGCTCTCGTAAGGGGTGAAGTCAGTATCTGGCTCTATCGCCACTGAGAGTGCGGCCTCTATGGCGGGGTCTATCCCTCCGCTCTCGGACGGCGCGATTTGCCCCGGATTAAAGGACGGAGCAGCTGCGGATGCGATCTCCCGAACACTGTCTGACAGCAGAGTTACGTCTTGCTCGTCGCGACTGTGCGGCGCGTCCGGCATGGGCTCGAATCCGTCGAAGATCAAGTCTACAGGGATGTCGGTCGTGTAGTTCAAGTTTCCAAATCTGACCTGATGGCCAGGGGTGTAGCTTTCGATCTGCTCCAGATGGCCAAGCGAATTGGCCCGCAGTGCGAAGCCGCCGAATACAAAGATCGGTCCGGGGAGGAAAGCCTCACCCTAGACCGCATCGCTAGCGATGATCGAAGGAGCCATCAATCCTTATGGTGACGACACAGTGGAACTCTCAGTGAAAGCACCAATGTCGCTGTCAAAACCGGTGGATCTCGGGTAGGGGTTTCCGAACTGTGCATCTAAGGCGGATGGTAACAGGAGGCAGGGGACACGATGTTTACCCAGGTTCGGGCCCTCTTGATGGAGGTAATACCCTACATCCTGCTTGATTGTTCTTGATGATATGAGTATTACAAGAGTTGATCTACCACGAGATCAAAGAGGCTAAACCCTAGAAGCTAGCCTATGGTATGATTTTATGTTGGCCTACGGACTAAACCCTCCAGTTTATATAGACACCGGAGGGGGCTAGGGTTACACAAGGTTGGTTACAAAGGAGGAGATATACATATCCGTATTTCCTAGCTTGCCTTCCATGCCAAGTAGGGTCCCATCCGCACACGAGACGAAGTCTTCAATCTTGTATCTTCATAGTCCAACAGTCCGGCCAAAGGATATAGTCCGGCTGTCCGGAGACCCCCTAATCCAGGACTCCCTCACCCACCGATTGGCGTTAATGCAAGGAGTAGGGATTGCCATGCAACGGATGCACAAGAGCTATAAATGTATGAAATCTCAACAAAAGAAACTAAGTGGGTGTGCATCCAACTTGCTTGCTCACGAAGACCTAGGGCACTTGAGGAGGCCCATTGTTGGAATATACAAGCCAAGCTCTATAATGAAATTTCCCACTAGTATATGAAAGTGTCAAAACAAGAAACTCTCTATTATGAAGATTATGGTGCTACATTGAAGCACAAGTGCGGCAAAGGATAGTAACATTTTCCCTTCTCTCTTTTTCTCTCTTTTTTTGGGCCTTCTCTTTTTTATGGCCATTCTTTTTCTTCTTTTTTTATAATTCCTCACTTGGGACAATGCTCTAGAAAATGATGATCATCACACTTCTATTTATTTACAACTTGATACTAGAACAAAAGATGACTCTATATGAATGCCTCCGGCGGTGTACCAGGATATGCAATGGACCAAGAGTGACATGTATGAAAGAATTATGAACGGTGGCTTTGCCACAAATACTATGTCAACTACATGACCATGCTAAGCAATATGACAATAATGAATGTGTCATGATAAACAGAATGGTGGAAAGTTGCATGGCAATATATCTCGGAATGGTTATGTAAATGCCATAATAGGTAGGTATGGTGGCTGTTTTGAGGAAGATATAAGGAGGTTTATGTGTGAAAGAGCGTATCATATCACGGGGTTTGGATGCACCGGCGAAGTTTGCGCCAACTCTCAATGTGAGAAAGGGCAATGCATGGTACCGAAGAGGCTAGCAGGGATGGATGGGTGAGAGTGTGTATAATCCATGGACTCAACATTAGTCATAAAGAACTCACGTACTTATTGCAAAAATCTACAAGTCATCGAAAACCTCGGCACTACGTGCATGCTCCTAGGGGGATAGATTGGTAGGAAAAGACCATCGCTCGTCCCCAACCGCCACTCATAAGGAGGACAATCAAATAACACCTCATGTTTCAAATTTGTTACATAAAGTTTACCATACGTGCATGCTACGGGACTTGCAAACTTCAACACAAGCATTTCTCAATTTCACAATTACTCAACTAGCATGACTTTGATATTATTACCTCCATATCTCAAAACAATCATCAAGCAGCAAACTTCTCTTAGTATTCAAAACACTCATAAGAAAATTTTACTAATCTTGAATACCTAGCATATTAGGATTTTAAGAAAATTACCATGCTATTTAAGCATGAGAGATCAATAGTTTCTATAAAACAAATCCACCATCGTGCTCTAAAAGATATAAGTGAAGTACTAGAGCAAAACTATATAACTCAAAAGGTATAAGCGAAGCACATAGAGTATTCTAACAAATTCCAAATCATGTATGGCTCTCTCAAAAGGTGTGTACAGCAAGGATGATTGTGGTAAACTAACAAATAAAGACTCAAATCATACAAGACGCTCCAAGCAAAACACATATCATGTGGCGAATAAAAATATAGCTCCAAGTAAAGTTACCGATAGAAGTAGACGAAAGAGGGGATGCCTTCTGGGGCATCCCCAAGCTTTGGCTTTTAGGTGTCCTTAGATTATATTGGGGGTGCCATGGGCATCCCCAAGCTTACGCTCTTGCCACTCCTTGTTCCATAATCCATCAAATCTTTACACAAAACTCAAAGTAGAAAATCTCGTGAGCTCCGTTAGCGAAAGAAAACAAAAGACCACTTCAAGGTACTGTAATGAACTCATTCTTTATTTATATTGGTGTTATACCTACTGTATTCCAACTTCTCTATGGTTTATAAACTATTTTACAAGCCATAGATTCATCAAAATAAGCAAACAACACACGAAAAACAGAATCTGTTAGAAACAGAACAGTCTGTAGTAATCTGTAGCTAGCGCAAGATATGGAACCCCAAAAATTCTAAAATAAATTGCTGGACGTGAGTAATTTATCTATTAATCATATTCAAAAATAATTAACTAAATATCACTTTCCAAATAAAAATGGCAGTAGTTCTCGTGAGCGCTAAAGTTTCTGTTTTTTACAGCAAGGGTAACAAGACTTTCCCCAAGTCTTCCCAACGGTTCTACTTGGCACAAACACTAATTAAACACCAAAAAACACAACCAAAACAGAGGCTAGATAAATTATTTATTACTAAACAGGAGAAAAAAGCAAGGAATAAAAATAAAATCGGGCTGCCTCCCAACAAGCGCTGTCATTTAACGCCCCTAGCTAGGCATAACAAGCAAGGATAGATCTAGGTATTACCATCTTTGGTAGGCAATCCGTAAGTGGCTCTCATAATAGATTCATAAGGTAATTTAATTTTATTTCTAGGAAAGTGTTCCATGCCTTTCCTTAATGGAAATTGGAATCTAATATTTCCTTCCTTCATATCAATAATTGCACCAATCGTTCTAAGGAAAGGTCTACCAAGAATAATAGGACATGAAGGATTGCAATCTATGTCAAGAACAATAAAATCTACGGGCACATAATTCATATTTTCAACAATAAGAACATCATTAATTCTTCCCATAGGTTTCTTAATAGTGAAATCTGCAAGGTGCAAGTTTAAAGAGCAATCATCAAAATCATGGAAACCTAACAAATCACACAAAGTCTTTGGAATCATGGAAACACTAGCACCCAAATCACATAAAGCATAGCATTCATGATCTTTAATTTTAATTTTAATAATTTGTTCCCACTCATCATAAAGTTTTCTAGGTATAGAAACTTCCAATTCAAGTTTTTCTTCATAAGATTGCATCAAGGCATCAACGATATGTTTAGTAAACGCTTTATTTTGACTATAAGCATGAGGAGAATTTAGCACGGATTGTAACAAGGAAATACAATCAATCAAAGAGCAATTTTCATAGTTAAATGCCTTGAAATCCATAACAGTGGGTTTAGCAACATCTAGGGTTTTAATTTCTTCAATCCCACTTTAATCAATTTTAGCATCAAGATCAAAAATTTCAGAATTCTTGGAATGCCTTCTAGGTAAAGGTGGATCATATTCAGTCCCATCATTATCAAGATTCATATTACAAAACAAAGATTTAATAGGGGACACATCAATAACTTTTAGATCTTCATTATTACTTTCATAGCAATCTGGTTTAGCGGCCATCCTATTAACTAAGGTGGCTTGCTTATCCGAAATTTCAGATGTCAAATTCTCAAGACGAGCAATCTGGGATCTTAAACCATCGAATTCTTTAGACATATCGTCAAGCTCTTTATTCATAAAACTCATAAAACTTTTCTGTTCCTAAAGCTCGTTTCTGAAGAAACTATTATGTTCAAATTGCAAAACCATAAAACTCCTGACATTGCTTTCGATCTCTTCTAACCTTTTAAGGTGGAGATCACCAAATTTAGGTAGAGCCATCATCACAAGCAAATGAACTAACACACAAGCAAACAAAAACCAAGCAGGCAAAAAGAGGCAAATAGAGAAAGAGAGGGAGGATAGAGAGAGAGAGAGGGCGAATAAAATGGCAAGGGTGAAGTGGGGGAGAGGAAAACGAGAGGCAAATGGCAAATAATGTAATGCGGGAGATAAGGGTATGTGATGGGTACTTGGTATGTTGACTTTTGCGTAGACCTTCTCGGCAACGGCGCCAGAAATCCTTCTTGCTACCTCTTGAGCACTGCGTTGGTTTTCCCCGAAGAGGAAGGGATGATGCAGCAAAGTAGCGTAAGTATTTCCCTTAG
The DNA here is from genome assembly GCF_002162155.2 of Triticum dicoccoides. Lineage (NCBI taxonomy): Eukaryota > Viridiplantae > Streptophyta > Magnoliopsida > Poales > Poaceae > Triticum > Triticum dicoccoides. The sequence goes on along the minus strand of NC_041382.1, from coordinate 145,092,936 downwards.
TTCTTGAGAACCAAGGTATCAATCCAGTAGGAGGCTACACGCGAATCCCTCGTACCTGCACAAAACAAATAAATCCTCACAACCAACGTGAATAGGGGTTGTCAATCCCTACACGGCCACTTACGAGAGTGAGATCTGATAGATATGATAAGATAATATTTTTGGTATTTTTGTGATAAAGATGCAAAGTAAAGTAAAAGCAAAGTAAAAAAAGCAAAGGAAATAACTAAGTAGTAGGAGATTAATATGATGAAGATAGACCCGGGGGCCATAGGTTTCACTAGTGGCTTCTCTCGAGAGCATAAGTACTCTACGGTGGGTGAACAAATTACTGTTGAGCAATTGACAGAATCGAGCATAGTTATAAGAATATCTAGGTATGATCATGTATATAGGCATCACGTCCGAGACAAGTAGACCGACTCCTGCCTGCATCTACTACTATTACTCCACTCATCGACCGCTATCCAGCATGCATCTAGAGTATTAAGTTAAAAACATAGTAACGCCTTAAGCAAGATGACATGATGTAGAGGGATAAACTCATGCAATATGATGAAAACCCCATCTTGTTATCCTCGATGGAAACAATACAATACGTGCCTTGCTGCCCCTACTGTCACTGGGAAAGGACACCGCAAGATTGAACCCAAAGCTAAGCACTTCTCCCATTGCAAGAAAGATCAATCTAGTAGGCCAAACCAAACTGATAATTCGAAGAGACTTTCAAAGATAACCAATCATACATAAAAGAATTCAGATAAGATTCAAATATTGTTGGAGCAACAGGGGGCCCACGAGGGTGCAGGGCGCGCCTAGGGGGGTCCAAGTCTCCCGGGTCTTGTTCGTTGAGAAAATCACGTTCCCGAAGGTTTCATTGCATTTGGACTCCATTTGATATTCCTTTTCTTTGAATCCCTAAAACAGGCAAAAAACAACAATTCTGGGCTGGGCCTCCGGTTAATAGGTTAGTCTCAAAAATAATATAAAAGTGGATAATAAAGCCCAATAATGTCCAAAACAGTAGATAATATAGCATGGAGCAATCAAAAATTATAGATACGTCGGAGACGTATCAAGCGTGTGAATGCGTCTCGCCCCAAAAGGGCGTGATATCCGCTATTGGAAGGTGCCACATGGAAGAGCAACTCTTCGGACCTGTAGTTCTCCGGCGTGCCGAACACCACATCAAGCTTAATTTTCCCCAAGCTTCGCGACTTCTCGACTGGGGATAATGCCTCGAAAGGTGGTGCCACTTTGCTTGATGCGACTTTTGTCTATTTGCATTTTTTCGGGTGTATCCTCGTAGATGAGGTTCAGTCCGCCGCCGCCGTGCAAGAGCACTTTAGTGATCCTAAAGCCATCCACAATTGGGTTTAAGACCAAGGCGGCAGGTGCTTAGACTGCTCTGGCCCTTGGTTTGTCATCGGTAGTAAAAGTTATTGCCATATCGTTCCACGAATTTATTGCGGCTGCGTGGTTGACTTCGGCGAGGTCGCAGAGTGCCCTTTTGCACCTATTATTTGAGGAAAAGGTCTCAAAGACCGTAAATTCATTGAGATCGTCGTCCTCCTAAGAGTGCGTCTCCGAGGTGATGTTGGTGAGGATAGCCTCGCCGCTCTTAGCTACTTGCTGGAGCATGCAACATGCCCGATGGCTGTGTGTTGGTTCGGTATTTGGCGTAGTGTGTATTTGACAGGGCTTGTCGAGCAGTTTGTCAAGGACAGTTCTATGTCCTGTGAAGGATTTGGTTCTCTTGTCAATGAGATGATAGTCGGGTGGCCCATAAGGGTGCATCATTTTTGCCCGTCCTGTGGGCTGCTTGAAGGAGGGGGATCCCATCGGGCTGTCTGGGCTTTCCATTGTGCAGTACTTCTATACTATGTATGTCAAATCTGCAAAGTGTATTATGCGGTGGGGGTTGAGGGCATTGAGGATTCCCTCGTCTGTACAGTTGCGGCAGAGGACTGAAACCGCATCGTCGTTGCAACGGTCCTTAATCTTGTTTTTAACAAGGAGGAACCTGGCCCAGAAGTGATGGACCATTTCTTGAGGCTACTACGGTACATACATTAGGTCACATACGTCTGGAGGACCTGAATTGCTTGGGGAATATTGTTTGTGGTGGTGGGCGGGTAAAAATCCTGAACCTTGACCTGCCATTGGATCTAGAGCTTGAAGAATCTCTGAGGTTGCTACTCCAAGATCTGGAGGGTCCTAGAGACTTTCAGGCTCGACGCCTGGTTCTATGTTCAGAGGACATATAGTCTCTTCCCGTGGATGGGTATCCGGTGCGCAGGGCTCGGAAATTCAAGCATAGATTGTTCTTAACTTAGGGAGAGAAGTATTCTCGGCGCGCTCCTCCACAATCGCTACCAGATGGGTGATCGGTGGGGATTTGATTTCCCTCTGATCGAGTTTAAGCCCAATCAGATCATAGTTTGTTGCGAGTCCCAGGGCGGCGATGCGATCTAGCAATTCGTTCAAGGATGAGACATCTGTCGGATCCATCTTTTTGGAGTATTTGAAGCTGATGCGGAGGTGATGTTTGGCGATTGTGGGGGCTGCCTTTGGCTTAAAGTCCAGGCATGAACCCATGGTGAAACCGCCGAGATGGAGGACCTGTCCTGAGGCTAGGGCCCTTCCAGAGGTGATGCTGTCATTAATGACAAGGCGATCCGTCGATCCTTCCATCGGCGACACGGAGGAACTCTCAATGGAAGCACCAATGTCGGTGTCAAAACTTGCCGATCTTGGGTAGGTGGCCCGAACTGTGCGTCAGAGGATCGAAGGTAACAGGAGACAAAGGGGACACGATGTTTACCCAGGTTCGGGCCCTCTTAATGGAGGTAATACCCTACTTCCTTCTTGGTTGATCTTGATGAGTATAGGGGTTACAAGAGTTGATCTACCTCGAGATCATAATGGCTAAACCCTAGATGTCTAGCCTATATGAATTCTGATAGCTTGTACGGACTAAACCCTCCGGTTTATATAGACATGGAAGGGCTTAGGGTTGTACAGAGAAAGGAAATCATACATCCGGACGCCAAACTTGCCACCCACGCAAAGGAGAGTCCCATCCAGACACGGGGGAAGGCCTTCTATCACGGCCCATCAGTCAGGCCCATGCTACACGGCCCGGACACCCGAGGACCCCATAGTCCAGGACTCCCTCAATTGGCGTGAAACAATCAAAAATTATAGATACGACGGAGACGTATCAGTAGTCCTGGAGTGCATCACACCAAAAGTTACATAAGGTATGAATGAGTCTTTGTGTACTATGTTCTTGGACTAGGAGGTGTCTGACGCAATCTGTCAGATTGGACCGCTAAATGCATCGGGCACGGATGGCTTCCCTACCAGTTTTTACCCACATAACTAGGCGGCCCTAAAAACTGAAATTATAGGCACTATGTTGGAGTTTTTTTACCTTAGGTATTATGCCAGATGGAATTAATGATATTGCTATTGTGTTGATCCCAAAAGTTCCACATCCAAAGGAACTAATGGACATCAGACCAATAAGTCTTTGCAATGTGATTTATAAGATCATCTCCAAGTGCTTGGCGAACTGTCTACGGTCGTTATTAACAAAGCTTATTTCAGAAAACCAAAGTGCTTTCATCCCAGGTCGGCTTATCTCTGACAATTATATAATTGCCTTCGAGTGCATACACTTTATGCAGCCCTTGAAGCATAATGGACCAGTTGCATGTGCATATAAGGTAGACCCGTCAAAGGCTTATGATCGTGATGACTGGGATTTCTTGGAGCAAGCATTAATTAAATAGGGTTTCTCTATGGAGTGGATTTTATTAAATATTCAGTGAGGTTTAATGGGAAATTGTTGAATTCATTTACCCCTTCGAGGGGTCTTCACCAAGGTGACGCATTGTCTTCATTTTTATTTCTCCTTGTTGTTGACGCATTATCTGCTCTCATTAGCAAGTCGGTAGTGGAGGAAGAGTTGAAGGGGCTTAACATTTGCCATGGGGCCAGGGTTATATCTCATCTTTTGTTTGTGGATGATACAATGTTGTTGTTTGAAGCTTCTGGCCGACAAGCAGGTATTCCTAAAGGTTTGTTGAACACTTATACATCAGCGATGGGTCAACTCATAAACCCATCAAAGTGTTCATCCTTTTTTTGGATAATTGCTTGAATTTGGTGGCCGAGGAGGTGAAAAGCACCTTGGAGATTGCACAACAGGTTTTTGAGGAAAACTATTTGGGGTTGCCGATACCTGAAGGGAGAATTCATAATGGAAAATTTGAAACTCTTCAACCCAGTATGATGAAGAGATTAGTGGATTGGGGTGAGTAGTACCTTGATACGTCTCCATCGTATCAACTTTTCCTAACACTTTTGCTCTTGTTTTGGACTCTAATTTGCATGATTTAAATGAAACTAACCCGGACTGACACTGTTTTCAGCAAAACTACCATGGTGTTGTTTTTTGTGCAGAAATAAGAGTTCTTGGATTTGGATGAAACTCTTTGGAGAATTATTTCAGAATAAATAAAAAATACTGGAACCAAGAACCACCGGAGGGGGGCCCTAGCTGACTACAAGACACCTGGGTGCGCCACCCCCTCTAGGCGCGTCCTGGTTGGTTGTGGGGCCCTTGAGGCCCCTCTGACTCTAATTCCAATGCTATAAAATCCTATTTTTGGACAAAAAACTGGAGAGGAAGTTTCATCACGTTTCACGATATGGAGCCGCCACCACCTCCTGTTCTTCATCGGGAGGCCAGATCTGGAGCCCATTCAGGGCTCCGGAGAGGGGAATCTTCGGTCTTCATCATCACCAACCCTCCTTCATCACCAATTCCATGATGCTCCCCACCAGGAGTGAGTTATTCCTTCGTAGGCTCGCTGGTCAGTGAGGAGTTGGATGAGATTCATCATGTAATCGAGTTAGTTTTGTTAGGGCTTGATCCCTAGTATCCACTATGTTCTGAGATTGATGTTGCTATGACTTTGTTATGCTTAATGCTTGTCACTAGTGAAAGGATCGATATGGTTGACTAGAGGGGGGTTAATAGGCAACTAAAAAATTTTAGCTTTTCTTTTCAAATTAAAACTTTGCATCAAAGTAGGTTGTCTAGATGTGCAACTAGGTGAGCAACCTATATGATGCAACAACAATGAACATACAAGCATGCAAGAGAAGTAACACTAATAAGCTTGCACAAGTAAAGGTAAGAGATAACCAAGAGTGGACCCGGTGAAGACGAGGATGTGTTACCAAAGTTCCTTCCTTTTGAGGGGAAGTACGTCTCCGTTAGAGCGGTGTGGAGGCACAATGCTCCCCAAGAAGCCACTAGGGCCACCATATTCTCCTCACGCCCTCACACAATGCGAGATGCCATGATTCCACTATTGGTGCCCTTGGAGGCGGCGACCGGACCTTTACAAACAAGGTTGGGGCAAACTCCACAACTCAATCGGAGGCTCCCAACAATACCACGAAGCTTCACCACAATGGACTATGGCTCCGTGGTGACCTCAATCGTTTATGGTGCTCAAACACCCAAGAGTAACAAGATCCGCTAGGGATTAGTGGGGGAATCAAATATCTCTTGGTGGAAGTGTAGATCGGGGCCTTCTCAACTACTCCCGAGCAAATCAACAAGTTTGGTTGGCTAGGGAGAGAGATCGGGCGAAAATGGAGCTTGGAGCAATAATGGAGCTTTTGGGGGAAGAGATAGGTCAACGAAGAAGAAGGGGACCCCCTTTTATAGTGGGGGTAACAATCCAACCGTTACCCCACTAAACAGCCCCGCAGAGGGCGGTACTACCGCAGGGGGCAGCGGTACTACTGTTGGACCCAGCGGTACTACCGCTCCCCCTTACGGTACTGCCGCCCAGCCAGAGAGGGCTTGAAGATAGAGGAGGGACTGGCTCAGCGCGGTACTGCCGGACAGGCCCATCATGGTACTGCCGCGGTGGCAGGGCGGTACTACCGGTCTCGAGCGGTACTACCGCACCTACTACCCTTGCAAGTGCCGCTCAACCCGACACGAGAAGTGCCCCCCTCAAGTTGAGGCGGTAGTGGCCCGGTACCGCAGCGGTACTGCCGCTGAGGACCCTCAAGCGGTACTACCGCTGGGGCCAAAGACTTCCCAAACAGCAGAGAATTAAACCTCCAATGACGCGGGAAGGCCCAGAGGGTGTGAAACGAAAGTGTACGTGATGATTCCACCCTACCCTTACCAAAGCGGACCCCCTCTTGATAGTACGGTGACTCCTATGAAACTAGTCCACCAACAAGAAACGAAAGAGCTACATAGTCTTGAAAAACACTCCGAGGGGAAAGAAATCGTCTCGAGCCAAAGGATGAATCTCTGAAATGCTCAAAGCACATGGTTAGTCCGCAAATATGTTGTCATCAATCACCAAAACTACATCGAGAGAGATATGCCTTAACAATCTCCCCCTTTTTGGTGGATTGATGACAACCAGGGGTTTGCACAGGGAAAAGACATAAAAGTAAGGATACTTAGAACTACAAAATATAGACAGGCTCCCCCTGAATGTGTGCACCTAGTTAGTAGTGCCTTTGGAATTCAAGACACACACATTAGGATCAACACTCCCCTAATATTTTATAGTCCAAAAATTCTAAGCACAGGATACATGAGAGCAGGGTATAAAACAGGATAAGCATGCAACTCATAAGATACTACAGTACTGAATAGACATAGATAATAAAGGTAAAGATAAGGTAGCATATGTCTCACACCATATGTCTAGAACTTAGGTCCCACTAGCACCAAACCAAACCAAGCAAAACGACGAGAAAACACAAGACGGCACAAACCACAAAGACACACTCGCAACACGGCAACAACACAAATCCCTAAACTCTCTCCCCCTTTGGCAGCGAGACACCAAAAGGGTAAAGAGCATTGCTATGGCTCCAGGTCATAGCAAGCTGAGGATCTCGAACATCACATCTCAGCATGATCGTCTGCACCTTCGTTGTCGGTCGGAAACTGCTCGGCGTCTGAATTGGTCCATGGGCAGTGCTGCTGAACCCACTCCTCCTCGTCAGTGATCCTCTCCTCAGATCCGATGTTAACAGTGGCACCCAACTGGCGCATGAGCTCCTTGTGACGTCTGCAGGCTTTCTTCTCAGAGACATGAGACATGTACTGGCCATGAGACTACATGCAGAAGAGCTTCTTCATCTTGCGCTTAGTCCTCTTAGCCCATGAGGGCTCCACACCGGAGGGCTCATAGTCCTCATCCTTGTCGGCCTCAGCATCGTCCTCAGACTCCATGTCAGCCTCAGAAGGTGGAGCATCAGAACGAGGGGCCTGGGTGCTCCAGTTGTCCTTCTTCCGCAGACGTTTGATATCATGAGAAATCAACTCTCCTGTTTCCAGCGCAGCCCTAGGATAGTGATGTGCCCAAGCCTTCTCAATGAGCAGCATGATGAAAGGACCATAGATCGGGCACTTGCGCTCAGAAATGGCAGACAAAAGCTCAGACCACATAACATGAGAAATGTCCAGGGTCTCTCCAGTGGTTTCTTCCTACTCATGCTGGCAGAAGAGAAGCATGTCCACAAGATAGGAGTGGACCATATCCAAATTCCCAATGCACGTGAAAAGAGTCTCACGAAAGACACAATGAAGGATGTCTAGATAGGTAGACAGCTCATAGGTTACCTTCTTTGTCTTGGGGTTAACCTTCTGAGAGCAGTAGGGCCAGAGAGCTTGCTTCTGAGTGGAGGTGACATTGCGGTGAGGGCAGAAGCCGACTGGATGCTCAAGCCCATGATCTTCCACCCCAAGTAACTCCATGAAGGCCTTCCACGTGACAGTGAGCAACTTGCCATTCGTCATCCAAGTCAAGGTCCTTTCTGCATCAGTTCCAAGATGGACAGTGGCATAGAATTGGCATATGATGTCGGCATCAAAGTCCTTGTTAAACTTCATGATTCTGAGAATGTTCAACTGAGTGCACATCTGAAGGGCGTCGCCAAAGTACTCAGGGTCCTTTTCCATTGGGTCGGTGTCGATGGAACGAACATAAACAAAGTGATTCTTCTTTGCCTTGATCACATCAAAGAAGATGGAGAATTGAAAGCGGTTCCAGAACGGACGGTTAACCAAAGTGGGATCTTGGTCTTCCTCATAGGGGTTGCGGCGACGCTTTGCCCAAAATTCCTTTGCAGTCATCTTAGTCACACTATTTCCCTTTGGCTTGTTTGCAGATCTCTTCGAGTGCTGAGGTGGCGGTGGAGCACTTGAGGTTGCGCCTGCTGGAGGTGGTTGAGCACTAGAGGAACCACCTGCTGACTCAGAAGTGCGGTAGCGCTTTGACGTTGCACGACCGGGGTTGACACGGCGGACCTGCTGCTCAGGATGATCATCACCTGGAACCAAAACACACGAGCAGAAGAAACACACGAAGGAAAGAGCATAAGCCACCAAACAAAACAACAAGGATCAAAGCTTGGTAGGAAAAGATGGAACTGGGCATCGAGCGGTAGTACCGCGACCCAACAGCGGTAGTACCGCTTGAGCGGTAGTACCGCTCAAGGTGAGCAGTAGTACCACGCCAGATGGGGAACGGCGGTTCCCTACTACCGTGGTAAGATCCGGCACTACCGGAGATGCTAAGTTCAAAAACAAACCTACCAAACTTCAATCCATAGTGCCTAGAAGCCATCTCCATCCAACTCAAGCCTCGCCTTAGCCAAAAGACGAGAAAAACAATGCCTATTGCCCCTAAAAACTAGATGCAAGAGCTAGGCAAAGAGAGAACGGGAACGGGGGCAATACCGGCATCCATGGCTAGAGGACGTGGTGGGGATCGACTCCACCTGAGGAAATGGAGAGAGACGGCCCGAAAGCGGCGACGGGCCGGGCCCCTCCTGCGGCGAGAGGTCGCTGGAGCGACGAGGAAGACGAGCGAGTGGGGGCAAATGGGTATGGGGGAGAAACAACTCCCCCTGCCCCGACATAACCCCCCGTCGCCCGCCCTGCAGCGGTAGTACCGCTGGGGTGGGCGGTAGTACCGCTTGACGCTTGTCAGCGGTAGTACCGCTCACGCAGCGGTAGTACCGCTCTGCCACAAAAAGGGCCGACCAAACCGGGCTTAGCACAAGAGAAAAAACCGAGACAAAACGAGAACACACACACACACACACAAAACCGACAAAAAGAAAGAAGACACACACCTCACCAAGAGAGGGCGGTGGCCAAGGCCACCTATGTTTGAGTTCAGAGGTATGGCGCCGCGAAGATTTTAACCTTGGGCCCATGACCAACACTCCTCTTTGAAGCACAAGAACCATAAAAATGGCTAATGTGAAAGAGTTTGGTTAGTTTATGCATTATGGGGGAGGGAAAGTTCATTGAGAGAACAACACTCCCCCTATGTCCATGCCTACACCTAAACTAGACAAGAAGTTGAGTGAGATGGGGTGTGCAAGGGTTCAAGTCACTTTGCTCGAATCAATGATATTTAGCTCATGCCTTAACTCATGAAATCTTGCTTCATCCAAAGGCTTCGTGAAAATATCTGCAAGGTTATCATGAGTGTTGACATAGTTGAGCTCGATCTCCCCTAGCCTAATGTGATCCCGGATGAAGTGGTACCTAATCTCAATATGTTTTGTCTTGAAGTGTTGCACCGGGTTGAGAGAAATCTTGATGGCACTTTCATTGTCACACCAAAGAGGCACTTTGTCACAAGTGACACCGTAATCCTTTAAAGTTTGCCTCATCCATAAAAGTTGTGCACAACAACTACCGGCGGCCACATATTCCGCTTCTGTGGATGAGAGAGACACACAACCTTGCTTCTTGGAAGACCAACTCACCAAAGATCAACCAAGAAATTGGCACCATCCGAAAGTGGACTTCCTATCCACTTTGTCTCCCGCCCAATCTGAGTCCAAATAACCTACAAGCTTAAAGTTTGCTCCTCTTGGGTACCAAAGGCCAAAGTTTGGGGTATGAGCCAAATATCGAAAGATTCGCTTGACCTCCACAAAGTGACTTTCCTTAGGTGTGGCTTGAAACCGTGCACAAATTCCCACGCTCAACATGATATCTAGTCTAGATGCACAAAGGTAAAGCAAGGAGCCAATCATGGAACGATATACCTTTTGATCCACCGCTTTACCATTGGGATCAATGCCAAGTTGGCACTTGGTGGGCATGGGAGTGAAGCTGGCTTGACATCACTTAGCTTGAATCTCTTGAGCATGTCTTGAGTGTATTTGGCTTGGTTAATGAAGGTTCCTTCTCTCCTTTGCTTCACTTCGAACCCGAGAAAGAACTTCAACTCTTCCATGGAAGACATCTCGAACTTTGAGGTCATGAGAGCGGAAAATTCCTCATTGAAAGCTTTGTTAGGGGAACAAAAGATAATATCATCAACATATAATTGACACACAAACAACTCCCATTTGACCTTATTGGTAAAAGAGTGGGGTCGATTAGCCCAGCTTCAAAACCATGGTCTTGTAACAACTCGATAAGGTGGTCATACCACGCACATGGGGCTTGTTTAAGGCCATAGAGTGCCTTATCGAGTTGATACACGTGATCGGGAAAGTAGGGATCCTCGAAACCGGGGGGTTGCTTGACATAAACCAATTCATTAACAGGACCATTAAGAAAAGCACTCTTCACATCCATTTGTTGTAACTTAAAGTTATGATGAGAAGCATATGCAATCAACATGCAAATGGATTCAAGATGAGCAACGGGAACAAAGGTTTCACCGTAGTCGATACCCTCGACTTGGGAGTAGCCTTGTGCTACCAAATGAGCCTTGTTGCGAATGATAATCCCATGAGCATCTTGCTTGTTCTTGAATATCCACTTGGTTCCAATGACATTGTGGTTCCCCGTTGGCCTTGGCACCAATCTCCGCACTTTGTTGCACTCGAAGTTGTTGAGTTCTTCATGCATGGCATTGAGCCAATCCGGATCTTCGAGCACCTCATAGACCTTTTGGGGTTCAACACAAGAGACAAACACGTGATGTTCACAATAGTTTGCTAATTGTCTACGAGTGCTTACCCCCTTTCTTAAGCTTCCAAACACATTTGTCATGAGATGATCCTTGGTGGAGAGCTTGGAAGCAACCTTGGCGGCACGACGCTCCAATTCCTCCTCGGGGGTGAGACGAGGAGTGGTCACTTGATCATCTTGAGCGTCGTTTTGAGCTTTTTCTTGATCTCGTGGAAGCTCTTGATCTTGAACTTGCTCGGAGGAGGGAGCTTGACCTTGGGCATCACTTGATGTTACAACACCATCTTGAGATTGATCTTGCCCTTGGTCTTGTTCTTGAGGTTGAGGGCCCTCACTTTGTTCTTCGGAAGCGTGTGGGTCTTGGGTTGGTGAAGGTTCCACTTGAGTAGAACATTGTCCTTCTCCTTCGGCCACAAGGGGTTCCTTAATGGGTAGGATAAGACCAACACCCATTCTTCTTTTGGCTTGGGGAGGAATTTCATCACCTACATCACAAGTACCACTTTGCTCCACTTGGGAGCCGTTATTCTCATCAAACTCCACGTTACACGTTTCCTCAATAAGTCCCGTGGACTTATTGAGAACACGGTAAGCATGAGAGTTTGTAGCATAACCAACAAATATGCCCTCATAAGCTCTAGCCTCAAATTTAGACAAACGGACACCTTTCTTAAGAATGAAACACTTACACCCGAACACCCGGAAGTACTTGAGGTTGGGCTTGTTACCGGTGAGTATCTCATATGGAGTCTTGTTCAAGCCTTTGCGGAGGTAGAGCCGATTAGATGCATGGCACGCGGTGTTGATGGCTTCGGCCCAAAAGTTGTAGGGAGACTTGAACTCCGCCATCATGGTCCTTGCCGCATCCATCAATGTCCGGTTCTTCCTCTCTGCTACACCATTTTGTTGAGGGGTGTAAGGTGCGGAATATTGATGCTTGATTCCCTCATCACTCAAAAACTCGCCCAAGGTGTAGTTCTTGAACTCGAAGCCGTTATCACTTCTTATTATCAAGATCTTTGCATTGTGTTGTCATTCAGCTTTATTTGCAAAGTCGATGACGGTTTGTTGGGTCTCGCTCTTCCTCTTGAAGAAATATACCCAAGTGTATCTTTAATAGTCATCTACGATCACCAAGCAATACTTTCTACCCCCAAGATTGTCAAAGTATGGAGGTCCAAAAAGATCCAAATGAAGGAGCTCCAAAGGCCTCTTCGAGTAGATGATAGTCGTGGGAGGGTGAGTCTTCTCATGTAGCTTTCCTTCGATGCAAGCACTACAAGCACGATCTTTGGCAAAACTAACATTTGTTAGTCCACGGACATGGTCCCCCTTGAGAAGACTTTGCAAAGATCTCATATTGACGTGGTCAAGACGGCGATTCCAAAGCCATCCCACATCAACTTTAGCCATTAGGCATGTCGTGGTCTTAGTGGGTCGCTCCGAAAAGTTAATCACATAGAGACCGTTCTCGACATGCCCAACAAAGGCTACTTTAAGAGTCTTGCTCCACAAGAGGGCCACGGAATCAATATCAAAGAAAGTGGCAAAGCCCATGAGTGCTAGTTGACGAACGGAAAGTAAATTGTATGCGAGGGACTCAACAAGCATGACCTTCTCGATCGTAAGATCATGAGAAATGACAACTTGGCCGAGTCCCAATACCTTAGAAGACGAGGCATCACCCCACTCGACATTGGTGGGCATGGATGGAATCATTTGCATGTCCACCACCAAGTCCTTGCTTCCGGTCATATGATTAGTAGCTCCACTATTGAGCAACCATGATCCCCCACCGGAAGCAAACACCTACAAGAGATCAATGCTTGGTTTTAGGTACCCATTTTGTAATGGGTCCTTTGATGTTAGTAACAAGGGTCTTAGGAACCCAAATAGACCATTCAATATACTCATAAGGAGAACCAACAAATTTTGCATAAACATGCCCATCTCTAGCGTGGCACAACACATAAGAAGGGTTAAAGTCATCGGCTTTGTTGGGAAGGGGAGCGTTTACCTTCTTGGCATCACTACCCCTCATGGAGTTCTTCTCCTTCTCCTTAGTAGCACCCTCACCCTCCTTCACAAAGGTTTGCTTGAGAGGAGGAGGTCGTTTGGCCTTGTCATTCTTCTTCTTGTTCTTGGACTTGGGCACGTACCCAATCCCTTCCTTGGCCACAACTCCCTTTTGGTTGGTCAAAAGGTCGTTGAGGTTCTTCTTTCCTTGTATGCAAGACACAAGACCTTTCTCAAGTTTCACCTTTAGCTTAGCCTTCTCCTCAACAAGATGCACATGCTCACAACACGGGTTAGTAGCATTTGCATTATCAATTAACATCATATGAGGAAAAGTGGCTTTCTCCTTGGTTAGCTTTACTTGAAGTTGATCATGAGACTCTTTGAGGCTAGCATGAGCACCCTTCAAGACCTTGTGATCCTTGTCAAGTAGATCAAACTCCTCTTTGAGTCTAGCAAGATCAACCCCAAGTTTGTCCATCTCGGAGTTTAGCACACGAGAAACAACAAGAGCATGATCAAACTCTTTCTTTAACTTAGCATGATCAACGTTGTGTGACTCCTCAAGAGCCAAACGAAGACCACGCTCTTCCTCAAGAGCATTGGAAAGATCTGAAATCTCATCGGCATAGTCACGACTATGCCCCACCATCTTGGAGATAGTATCTTCATGAGACTCGATCATGTCATTGGCTTCACCAAGTTGTTCCAAGAGAGCAACAAAATGCTTCTTGGATTTACCCTTGAGTTTACCCATAAAGGACTCAAACTCATTTTCCTCCACATTAGATCCCTCACATTCATCAATGCAATCCGTCAAGGAAGGATTATTAATGATGGTAGTTTTGATGTTGGGGGTTACCTTGTTGGTGGCTTTGGCCATGAGGCACTTGGCGGTGATGTTCTCATTGGGTGAGTCGAAGAGGGACACTCGTGGAGTTTTTGCAATGGCAACAGAGGCCATGACAACTGAATCACCATCATCATCATCATCATCATCCTCATGGTACTCTTCTTGAACCACCAATGCCTTGTGAGGGGTCTTCTTGGTGAAGTTGCTCTTGTTGGGGAAAGACTTGGCTTTGTCCTTTCGAATGAGCTTGCCACCATTGTCTTCCCTCTTCTCATACGGGCACTCTGCAACAAAATGGCTCACATTGCCACAATTGTAGCAAGTCCTCACACGTTGCTTGCTTTTCGTGCCACTTGAGTTGTTCTTGTTGAAGTTTGGCCTTGAGCTTTTCTTGCTCCAAAATTGCCTTGAAGCAAGTGCCATGTGTTCATGATAGGCATATTTTGTATCTTCGGGGTTGCTTCCCTCTTCTTCATCTTCTTCTTCTTCTTCAACACAAACCTTGGCCTTCAATGCAAGGTTGGGCTTCTTTTCTCTTTGAGAACGAAGCACCGCATTGTTGGCGGTCTTGTCCAAGATGTTCATAGCCACAAACTCATCCAACACTTCACTTGAGGTCAATGTGTGGAAGTCCGGCCTTTAACGAATGACGGAGGACATCGCCTTGTGGTATGGCATCATTGCCTTGAGGAATTTGCGCTTGATCCAATTGTCATCCATGTCCTTGCTACCATGATCTCGGAGTGAGACCGCGAGTTTAGTTACTCTTCGATAAAGCTCACGAGGTTCTTCATCTTCTTTCATTGCAAACTCATCGGCTTCATCTTGCACTACTTCATAGTTGGAGCATTGAATGCATGTGCTTCCCCAGTAGAGAGAGACCACACAAAGCCATGCATCTTCAGCTAAGGCGAAGGGCCGAAGATGAGGTAGATCTTCGAGTGGGATTGCATCTTGGATGATGAAGAGAGCATTCTCATTGAATTGACTATCCGCGGCTTCTCGAGGAGTGAAGTTGGTTGGGTCATGCGGATAGAAACCTTCTTCAATGATTCTCCAAAGATTAGTGTTCACATGATTTAAATGACGCTTAAAACGATAAACCCAAGAATCAAAGTCCTCATTTTTCACAATCTTAGGGGGAGGACCGGCATGATTCAAGTGAGTGGAAGGAATCGGTCCACCATAAACAAGTGGTGGTTCCACATGGGCAAAGATGTCGGTGCCATTTTTACCACTAGAAGAAGGAGCCTTTTCACTACTATCTTCCCCCTTGTCGGAGTTAGCATCCGTCACCTTGTCCGTGGGATCACCCACTTTCAAAGGTGTCGTAGATAGTTTAAGCCCTTCAATGAATTTAGTAAACATGCTTTCAACCTCGGTCGTCATTGAGGTTTTCAATGTCTCCAAGGCTACATTGAATTCCTCACGAGAGAACGAGGTTCCCCCATCACCCGTAGACGAGATCGGATTCACAGCGAAGTGCTCCTCCACACCGTCTATGGTGTCCACCATACTCTCCGAACGGCAAAGTCCTTAGTAAAGATACGATGCTCCGATACCAATTGAAAGGATCGATATGATTAACTAGAGGGGGGGTGAATAGGCAACTGACAATTTTTAGCTTTTCTTTTCAAATTAAAACTTTGCATCAAAGTAGGTTGTCTAGATGTGCAACTAGGTGAGCAACCTATATGATGCAACAACAACAAACATACAAGCAAGCAAGAGAAGTAACACTAATAAGCTTGCACAAGTAAAGGTAAGAGATAACCAAGAGTGGACCCGGTGAAGACGAGGATGTGTTACCGAAGTTCCTTCCTTTTGAGGGGAAGTATGTCTCTGTTAGAGCGGTGTGGAGGTACAATGCTCCCCAAGAAGCCACTAGGGCCACTGTATTCTCCTCACGACCTCACACAATGCGACATGTCGTGATTCCACTATTGGTGCCCTTGGAGGCGGCGACCGGACCTTTACAAACATGGTTAGGGCAAACTCCACAACTCAATCGGAGGCTCCCAACAACACCACGAAGCTTCACCACAATGGACTATGGCTCCATGGTGACCTCAACCGTCTTGAGTGCTCAAACACCCAAGAGTAACAAGATCCGCTAGGGATTAGTGGGGGAA
Organism: Triticum dicoccoides; assembly: GCF_002162155.2. Classification (NCBI taxonomy): domain Eukaryota; kingdom Viridiplantae; phylum Streptophyta; class Magnoliopsida; order Poales; family Poaceae; genus Triticum; species Triticum dicoccoides. The sequence continues at coordinate 145,076,930 of NC_041382.1, read as the reverse complement.
TCAAATATCTCTTGGTGGAAGTGTAGATCCGGGCCTTCTCAACTACTCCCGAGCAAATCAAAAAGTTTGGTTGTCTAGGGAGAGAGATCCGGCGAAAATGGAGTTTGGAGCAATAATGGAGCTTTTGGGGGAAGAGATAGGTCAACGAAGAAGAAGGGGACCCCCTTTTATAGTGGGGTAACAATCCAACCGTTACCCCACTAAACAGCCCCACAGAGGGCGGTACTACCGCAGGTGGCAGCGGTACTACCGCTGGACCTAGCGGTACTACCGCTCCCCCTTACGGTACTACCGCCCAGCCAGAGAGGGCTTGAAGAAAGAGGAGGGACTAGCCCAGCTCGGTACAACCGCGGTGGCAGGGCGGTACTGCCGCTCTCGAGCGGTACTACCGCACCTACTACCACTGCAAGTGCCGCTCAACCCGACACGACAAGTGCCCCCCTCGAGTCGAGGCGGTAGTGGCCCGGTACCGCAGCGGTACTGCCGCTGAGGACCCTCAAGCGGTACTACCGCTGGGCACCGCGGTACTACAGCTGGGGCCAAAGACTGCCCAAACAGCAGAGAATCAAACCTCCAACGATGCGAGAAGGCCCAGAGGGTGTGAAACAAAAGTGTACATGATGATTCCACCCTACCCTTACCAAAGCGGACCCCCTCTTGATAGTACAGTGACTCCTACGAAACTAGTCCACCAACAAGAAACGAAAGAGCTACATCGTCTTGAAAAACACTCCTAGGGGAAATAAATCGTCTCGAGCCAAAGGATGAATCTATGAAATGCTCAAATCACATGGTTAGTCCGCAAATATGTTGTCATCAGTCACCAAAACTACATCGAGAGAGATATGCCTTAACAACTAGGGCCCGAGTGCCATGATTTCATGTAGCGACCAGACCTCAAACGGTCTGATCTCTGTGCTCCATTTTCATCCCTGGATCAGTAATGCTGACACCACACAGTACTCGGAGGATTTATAGCAGAGTAGCAATCACACACTTATTACATCGAGTGTCTCATAAGAGAACTTAAATATGGCTTAAAGCCATCTAATAACGATAACAGCGGAAGGCTTGGAAGATAAGTGACTCCATCAACTCCGACGGCATCACTGAGTATAGAATCACGACTTAAAAACTCCTTAATCATCGTCTGAAAAGTCTGCAACATTAATGTTGCAGCCCGAAAACGGGTCAGCACATGGAATATGCTGGCAAGGTAACACATAGAGAGTAATGGAATGAAACAGCTATACTATATGCATATTTGGCTGGTGGAAAGCTCTATGGTTATAGTTTTTGCGTAAAGCCAATTTTTCCCTACTTCAAAGGAATAATTTTATTTAACTATCATGGTAGTTGTTAAACATTGAGAATGGTTGACAGCATTCTCAATCCCAATTAAGCATCATCATTAAACATAACCCAACAAAATTAATTTAGAGTAACATGTTGAGATTCACATGATAATCCAAGTACTAGATACTCAAGATGTCCATAACCGGGGACACGGCTAACCATGATTAGTTTGTTACACTCTGCAGAGGTTTGCGCACTTTTCCCCACAAGACTCGATCGCCTCCGTTTGGTTTCTCGCACTACAGGGTGTTTGAGAAGACGGATGACCGAGACATAGTCTTTCAGAAGCACTAGCACCTTACGATCGGGTAGACCGTACCACCTACATCCCCTACATCTGCTAGTCTACCACTATAAGAGTTCGCACAACTTAGTCAACTATGCTAGAGCCCATAATAGCTTGTGGCTGCACACGGAAGTTTCTAGTATGAATAGTCTTATGATCCCTTTGAGCCTGGGTGGCGGTCCAAAAGAAAACAGGCAAGTCCTGGAATACCCAGGTGCCTCAATCCACCCAGATGTGTGTTTAAGTTGCCACCTTAGATAAACCATTAATTAACAATCTCACATCTGTCAATGGATTTCACTCACCCAATCCACGTCTACTAGCATAGCATGGCATGATAAGCAAACGTAGAAGTAACTCCCAAAGGTTTGAAAATAAACTGGTAATAGGTACTACCTCATCTACTTCCCATCCCACAATTTAATTAGATCCTAATCATGCAATGTGTGTGGATGAATCTAATGCAATAAAATTGGGTAGTAGAGAAGGTATGATCAAAGTGTTACTTGCCTTGCTGATGATCCGGGAAACCTAGCGATTCGAAGTAACAGGCGGCGCATTCTGGATATTTTATCGCAAACAAACAAACGAGCATACAATAAGTACTCATCTAATGCACAGGTGAAACTCGAATAAGAGATCTAACCAGAAGGTTCAACTTAAGAACTCCGGTTGGCAAAAAGAATCAAACCGAACGAAGCAACGAAAGACAAACGGCAAAAGAAAACAACTTCATTCTAGCAATCTGGATCTAGGGAAAATTTTACAGTAGCGAAATCTTGTTTAGGTTGGTTAAACGGATAGAGGGTTTCGAGATGAATCCCTAGGCGCTTGAATCGCCTGATTCCGATAAACGAGCGAAAAGATAAACTAAAACGAAAATCGGATCAGAAATCGCGATCAGAAAAATCGCAGATTTAATCCAAGAAAAAGAAAAATGAAGAACAGATTAACGAACGAACGTTCGTTATGTGAAACTAAATGATGAACGCGTTCGTTAAAATGAACGAATCGGTGAATGTTCACTAATTAAATAAACCAGAGAAAAAAACCGATCTAGGGTTTCGAGAAAAAAACCGAGGCGTTTTTTTTAAAACCGAACGGCGAACGGCGGCGGCTATACCTCCGGCGAGGTACTCCGGTGGGCGGGGCGGGGCTCCGGCGGCGGCGGTGGCTATGCGGGGCGGCGGGGCGGCGCAGCAGCGGCAGCGGCGGCGGAAGCGTGCGGC
>NC_041382.1:145065349-145073468 GCF_002162155.2 Triticum dicoccoides | reverse complement strand
GGCGGGCGGCGGGGCGGGGTGAGGTGAGGGGCGGCGGGGCGGCTCGGTATTTAAGAGAGGGAGGGGGTGCTGCCTTGGGGGAGGGGGCATGGCGGCGGCCCCGAGCCGGACTCGGGCGGCGGCGCGGCTCCGGTCTCCTGGAGGGAGACGCAGGCGGCGGGATGGGCCGTCAGCTGGGCCTTGGCCCAGTCGGCGCGCGGCGCGTTTTTTTTAAATATTCCGCTCAGAAGAAAAGAAAAAAGAAATACTAAACGGACTCCAAAATTTCCGAAATAAATTTTCACGGGCTTCTAAAATCAAGCCTCACAAGGTGAACATTTATTTGGGACCTAAATGCAATTTTGAAAAATGCATTTTTTCCTAATTTCAAATAAAACACCGAAAAACTCCGAAATAAAATCTTATTTGATTTTATTATTAAATCCTCAATATTTCTTTATTTTTGGGAAAGTCATTTTATTCCCTCTCTCATATTTCTGTTTTAGAAATAATTGATGATAAAATAAATAAAATCAAATGATCCTATTCTCAAAATTTGAGAGAACTCAAATATGAAAATATCAAAATCCCCAACTCTCTCCGTGGGTCATTGAGTTGCGTAGAATTTCTAGGATCAACCAAAATGCAAAAGAAATATGATATGCATTGATGATCTAATGTATAACATCCCAAATTGAAAATTTGGGATGTTACAAACCTACCCCCCTTAAGATGAATCTCGCCCTCGAGATTCGGGTTGGCTAGAAAATAGGTGAGGGTGGTCCTTGAGCAAGTCTTCCTCTCATTCCCAGGTGGCTTCATCCTCTGAGTGGTGGCTCCACTGAACTTTGCAAAACTTGATAACCTTGCTGCGAGTAACTCGGTTGGCAAACTCAAGGATCTTAACTGGCTTCTCCTCGTAGGTCAAATCGTTATCCAACTGAATAGTTTCCAAAGGCATTGTATCTCTCAACGGTATGTCAGCCATCTCCGCGTGACACTTCTTCAGCTAAGAAACGTGGAACACATCATGAACTCCTGACAATCCTTCGGGCAATTCCAACTTGTAGGCTACTTCCTCCATACATTCCAATACTCGATATGGTCCTACAAATCGTGGTGCTAACTTCCCTTTAACTCCAAAACGCTTTGTTCCTCGAAGTGGAGATACTCGAAGATAAGCTCTATCTCCAACTTCGTAAACTGTCTCCTTGCGTTTAGAGTCTGCATAACTCTTCTGTCTGGACTGGGCTACCTTGAGCCTATCGCGAATCAACTTCACCTTCTGTTCAGACTCTTTAATCAAGTCAGGACCAAACAACTGACGGTCTCCAACTTCCTCCCATGACAACGGTGTCCTGCACCTCCTTCCGTACAAGGCTTCGAAAGGGCCATCTTTAAACTAGTTTGGTAACTGTTGTTGTAAGAGAACTCTGCATATGGAAAATTGTCGTCCCAACTAGATCCATAATCTAGCGCACAAGCTCTCAGCATATCCTCCAAAATTTGATTGACTCTCTCGGTCTATCCATCTGTCTGTGGATGAAAAGCTGTACTAAATTCTAGTCTGGTTCCCAAAGTTTCGTGCAACTGCTTCCAGAACTTTGAGGTAAACTGGGTTCCTCTATCTGGTGGAACTCCATGCAGACATACGATCCTGGTCATGTATATCTTTGCCAACTTAGCACTAGTGTAAGTGGTCTTTACTGGGATGGAATGAGCTACTTTCATCAATCGATCGACTACAACCCAAATCGAGTCATAGCCTGAACGAGTCCTGGGCAATCCCATGATAAAATCCATGCCTAGCTTATCCCACTTCCATTCGGGTATCGGCAATGGTTGTAACAATCCTGCTGGCTTCTGATGCTCTGCCTTTACTCTCTGGCATACATCACAAACTGCTACATACTTCGCAATATCCTTCTTCATTCCGGTCCACCAGAAAATATCCTTCAAATCCAAATACATCTTGGTGTTTCCTGGGTGAATCGAATATGGTGAGTCGTGTGCCTCTTGCAGTATCAACTTCCTGATCTCCGGGTCATTGGGCACGTAAACACGGTCTTCAAACGATAGGGTGTCGTGCTCATCCTCACCAAATCCTTTAGCTTTTCCTTTGCTCAGTTTCTCCTTTATAGCGGCCATCTCTTTGTCAGCTTTCTGAGCTTCTCTAATTCTATCCATCAAAGTTGACTGAATCTCCAATGCTGCTACATAGCCTCTCGGAACTATTTCCAAACATAGTTCACGAAGATTTTCTGCTAACTCCTTGGGTATTTCTCCCGTCATTAATGTATTGACATGGCTCTTGCGGCTTAATGCGTCAGCTACTACATTAGCCTTTCCGGGGTGATAATGCAATTTCATATCATAATCCTTGATAAGCTCCAACCATCTCCTTTGTATGAGATTCAACTCCTTCTGGGTGAAAATGTACTTCAAACTCTTATGATCCGTGTACACCTCACAATGATTACCAATGAGAAAATGTCTCCCTGTTTTCAACGCATGCACTACGGCTGCTAACTCCAAATCATGCATGGCATAATTCAACTCATGAGGCTTCAGTTGTCTTGAGGCATATGAAACAACTCTCCCTTCCTGCATAAGCATTGCTCCAAGTCCTCGACGTGAAGCATCGCAGTACAGCTCATAATCTTTGGTCTGGTCTGGCAAAATCAACACTGGTGAGGTAACCAAATGTTTCTTCAACTCCTGGAAACTAGCCTCACACTCCTCTGTCCATATGAACTTGGTATCCTTCTTCAACAACTTAGTCATAGGCTTCGCAATCTTTGAGAAATTCTCAATAAATCTCCGGTAGTATCCTGCGAGTCCAAGAAAACTCCGGATCTCTCCAACTGTTGTTGGGGCTTCCCACGTGGTCAAGGTTTCAACTTTAGCGGGATCTACTGCTATACCTTCTCTAGATATAACATGTCCGAGGAATCCTACTTCCTTCAACCAAAACTCACATTTGCTGAACTTGGCATATAATTGATGTGCTCTGAGCTTTCCAAGTACCAAACGCAAATGCTCCTTATGTTCCTCTTCATTCTTCGAATAAACCAGGATATCATCAATGAACACTACGAGAACTTATCCAAAAACTCCATAAACACTTTGTTCATCATGTTCATAAAATAGGCAAGTGCATTAGTCAGACCAAATGACATAACGGTATACCCATACAGCCCATATCTGGTAGTAAAAGTTGTCTTCGGAATATCCTGTTCTCGAATCTTCAACTGGTGGTATCCTGATCACAGATCGATCTTGGAAAATACCTTAGCTCCTTGCAATCGATCAAACAGATCATTGATCATTGGTAATGGGTACTTGTTCTTGATCGTTACTTCATTCAATCCTCGATAATCAACAACCATCCTTAATGATCCATCCTTCTTCTCTACTAGAAGTACTGGCGATCCCCAAGGTGGAGAACTTGGGCGAATATATCCCTTATCCAGTAACTCCTTAATCTGCTTCTTAATTTCCACCAAATCCTTTGCTGGCATCCTATATGGTCTCTTTGATATTGGCCCTGTGCCTGGCAATAGCTTAATCAAAAACTCAATATCTCTATCCGGTGGCATGCCTGGCAACTCTTCTGGAAATACATCAGGGAAATCCCTTACCACTGGTACTTCCTCCTGCACAACTCCTGTTAGGCAATTTACCTGGGCCCTCTTTGGCACATGCCGGGATACATACTTGATCCTTCTCCCTTCTGGGATAGTAAGCAAAATTGACTTACTAGCACATTCAATATTCCCTTCATACTTTGATAACCAATCCATGCCTAATATCACATCCAATCCTTGAGATTCCAATACTATTTGGTCTGAGGGAAAAACATAGTTACCAATCCTTAATGGTCACCGATCACACCATAGACTAGCCACATATTCTGCTCCGGGTGAGGTTACTAACATGGGTGACCTAAGGGCTTGGGTTGATAGGTTATACTTATACACAAATCCCCTTGAGATGTATGAATGCGATGCACCAGTATCAAAAAGAACTAGTGCAGTAAATGACTTAACCAAAAACTTACCTATTACTGCATCGGGCTGAGCTTCAACCTCCTCCACGCTAACGTGGTTCACCTGTCCCCTGTTGAAAGGGTTCGGCTTCTTCCCAGAACTTCCGTTGCCATTTTGGCCTTCGGGACATTCATTGGCATAATGTCCGGTCTTCGAACACTTATAGCAAGTGACTTGGCTCAAGTCCTTCTTGGCTGGGGTTGAGGGGTTGGTGTGGTTCTGGCCGTTGGTTCCTCCATTGCCATTACCATTCTTGGTGCCATTGTGATTGTGCGAGCTACCTCCTCCATGGGTATGATGGAAATGTCCTCCTGGTCTAGGGGTAAAACGTGGCTTCTGCTGAGCTCCTGGATTGTACTTTCCTTGTCCATACTTCCTCTTGCGATTCTCAATTTGCTGCTGCTTCCCTTCAATCATAAGAGCACGATCTACCAACTCCTGGTAGTTGTTGAAGGTGGCTACCATCAACTGCATGCTCAACTCATTATTCAGTCCTTCCAGAAACTTCTCTTGCTTAGCTGCATCCGTAGCAACATCATCTGGGGCATAACGTGCTAACTTACTAAATTCCTCCACATACTGGCCAACTGTCCGTCCTCCTTGGCGCAAGTTACGAAACTCATGCTTCTTCATGGCCATAGCTCCTGCTGAAACATGGGCAGTACAGAAAGCCTGTTGAAACTGGTCCCATGTGACAGTGTCGACTGGGAAAGTGGCTGTGAAATTCTCCCACCATGATGTTGCGGGTCCTTCTAGTTGATGTGCGGCAAACTTCACCGTCTCCGCATTTGTGCATCCTGCTGTGGTCAACTCCCTAGCTGTCTTGCGGAGCCAATCATTTGCTACTATCGGCTCGGTGCTACTAAAAAACACCGGTGGATTCAGCCTAAGAAAACGGGCTAAGTGGTCAACAGGTGGTGGTGGTGGTGGGTTGTTGTTGTTGTTCCCCTGATTCTGATTCTGGACTAGCAACTGCATCAATGTGTTCTGCTGCTGGATCAACTGGGTGAGCTCCGGTGGAAATGCAAATCCGGGGTCACGTCTCGGAGGCATCTGAGGGTCTAGAAAAGATGAGATATAAGAATAGAGGGGGTCTAAAGAGATAACACTACCCATATGCACATGAGGCAAAAGCAAACAATTCACTTCATTCAATCAAACAAGGGCATACAATCGATCTAACTATCGCAAAAGTGCTCGGGCTACTATATTTACATGGTGGACTACTACTACTAAGGAGGTGGTCTACTAGAAATATTCTTCGGTCGTTGACTCCATGATATCTGCTCCAGCTTCATCAACATAGTCATCATCGCTACTGTCTGGTTCCGAGTCGGTGCCGTCGATGATGATGTAGTCTTCTGGGTTAATTTCCTTGGGTTCTTCATCTTCATCTACTGGTGTTGGGCCTTCCATAAATATTCCAATCTTCTTGATCAGGCCGTCATTCTTCTCCACCAATACTTCAATTTCTTCTTCATAATCTTCACGTGTAGCCTTGAGTTCTTCCTCCAGTTCCTTGATTCTAGTCTTAGCCTTCTTCAGATCTATCATGTCGGCACACATCTGGTTCTCCTATCGTCGAATGTGCTGGTTTAACTCCTGGATAAAAGCTGCGATTGATCTATCCTTCCTGGCGTTGATCATCTCCCAGTGTTCATCTCGGCGCCCACAAATCTGGTAGATAGTATCCTTGAGATCCTTGCGGTAGACTTCTCCAATGCATCCCATGGCGATGTGAGCTGCCATGCTCTTTCCTAGACTCCAAGTTGGTGCATCAAATGAAAACTCTATGGGCTCAGTGATTGGCATGAACGTCCTTCCTGGAACTTGAACCTGAATTATCCAGCGCTCTTCTTCAGGTAAAGTGGTGTTGTAGGTTCTGGTGAAGCTTGGTACTCCTATGTTCAGGTATCTAGTGACTTCCTTCAAGTGTCGTCCAAAGGGTGTATCTTCATCCGGTTGTGTGAACTTGTTCCTTGCATCCGCCATCCTAAAGAGTAGAAAGATGAGAAGTCAGAAGAGAAGAGAGTGAATAGTGATCTAGGTCTTTTAGCTTAGTGGTCGTGTCCTACAGTCAGCGTGTGCTCTGATACCATCTCTATAGCGACCAGACCTCAAACAGTCTGATCTCTGTGCTCCGGTGTCATCCCTGGATCAGTAATGCTGACACCACACAGTACTCGGAGGATTTATAGTAGAGTAGCAATCACACACTTATTACATCGAGTGTCTCATAAGAGAACTTATTACAATAAATATGGCTTAAAGCCATCTAATAACGATAACAATGGAAGGCTTGGAAGATAAGTGAGTCCATCAACTCCAACGGCATCACTGAGTATAGAACCACGACCTAAAAACTCCTTAATCATCGTCTGAAAAGTCTGCAACATTAATGTTGCAGCCCGAAAACGGGTCAGCACATGGAATATGCTGGCAAGGTAACACATAGAGAGTAATGGAATGAAACAGCTATACTATATGCATATTTGGCTGGTGGAAAGCTCTATGGTTACAGTTTTTGCGTAAAGCCAATTTTTCCCTACTTCAAAGAAATAATTTTATTTAACTATCATGGTAGTTGTTAAACATTGAGAATGGTTGACAGCATTCTCAATCCCAATTAAGCATCATCATTAAACATAACCCAACAAAATTAATTTAGAGTAACATGTTGAGATTCACATGATAATCCAAGTACTAGATACTCAAGATGTCCATAACCGGGGACACGGCTAACCATGATTAGTTTGTTACACTCTGCAGAGGTTTGCGCACTTTTCCCCACAAGACTCGATCGCCTCCGTTTGGTTTCTCGCACTACAGGGTGTTTGAGAAGACGGATGACCGAGACATAGTCTTTCAGAAGCACTAGCACCTTACGATCGGGTAGACCGTACCACCTACATCCCCTACATCTGCTAGTCTACCACTGTAAGAGTTCGCACAACTTAGTCAACTATGCTAGAGCCCATAATAGCTTGTGGCTGCACACGGAAGTTTCTAGTATGAATAGTCTTATGATCCCTTTGAGCCTGGGTGGCGGTCCAAAAGAAAACAGGCAAGTCCTGGAATACCCAGGTGCCTCAATCCACCCAGATGTGTGTTTAAGTTGCCACCTTAGATAAACCATTAATTAACAATCTCACATCTGTCAATGGATTTCACTCACCCAATCCACGTCTACTAGCATAGCATGGCATGATAAGCAAACGTAGAAGTAACTCCCAAAGGTTTGAAAATAAACTGGTAATAGGTACTACCTCATCTACTTCCCATCCCACAATTTAATTAGATCCTAATCATGCAATGTGTGTGGATGAATCTAATGCAATAAAACTAGGTAGTAGAGAAGGTATGATCAAAGTGTTACTTGCCTTGCTGATGATCCGGGAAACCTAGCGATTCGAAGTAACAGGCGGCGCACTCCGGATATTCTATCACAAACAAACAAACGAGCATACAATAAGTACTCATCTAATGCACAGGTAAAACTCAAATAAGAGATCTAACTAGAAGGTTCAACTTAAGAACTCCGGTTGGCAAAAAGAATCAAACCGAACAAAGCAACGAAAGACAAACGGCGCAAGAAAACAACTTTGTTCTAGCAATCTGGATCTAGGGAAAATTTTATAGTAGCAAAATCTTGTTTAGGTTGGTTAAACGGATAGAGGGTTTCGAGACGAATCCCTAGGCGCTTGAATCGCCTGATTTTGATAAACGAGCGAAAAGATAAACTAAAACGAAAATCGGATCAGAAATCGCGATCAGAAAAATCGCGGATTTAATCCGAGAAAAAGAAAAACGAAGAACAGATTAATGAATGAACGTTCGTTATCTGAAACTAAACGATGAACGCATTCGTTAAAACGAACGAATAGGTGAACGTTCACTAATTAAATAAACCAGAGAAAAAAACCGATCTAGGGTTTTGAAAAAAAAACCGAGGCGTTTTTTTTTTTAAAAACCGAACGGCGAACGGCGGCGGCTATACCTCCGGCGAGGTACTCCGGCGGGCGGGGCGGTGCTCCGGCAGCGGTGGTGGCTATGCGGGGCGGTGGGGCGGCGCAGCAGCAGCGACGGCGGCG
>NC_041382.1:144910465-145065143 GCF_002162155.2 Triticum dicoccoides | reverse complement strand
GGTGAGGTGAGGGGCGGCGGGGCGGCTCGGTATTTAAGAGAGGGAGGGAGGTGCTGCCTTGGGGGAGGGGGCACGACGGCGGCCCCGAGCCGGACTCGAGCGGCGGCGCGGCTCCGGTCTCCTGGAGGGAGACACAGGCGGCGGGGTGGGCCGTCGGCTGGGCCTTGGCCCAGTCGGCGCACGGCGCGTTTTTTTTAAATATTCTGCTCGGAAGAAAAGAAAAAAGAAATACTAAACGGACTCCAAAATTTCCGAAATAAATTTTCACGGGCTTCTAAAATCAAGCCTCACAAGGTGAACATTTATTTGGGACCTAAGTGCAATTTTAAAAAACACATTTTTTCCTAATTTCAAATAAAACACCGAAAAACTCTAAAATAAAATCTTATTTGATTTTATTATTAAATCCTCAATATTTCTTTATTTTTGGGAAAGTCATTTTATTCCCTCTCTCATATTTCTGTATTAGAAATAATTGATGATAAAATAAATAAAATCAAATGATCCTATTCTCAAAGTTTGAGAGAAGTCAAATATGAAAATATCGAAATCCCCAACTCTCTCCGTGGGTTATCGAGTTGCGTAGAATTTCTAGGATCAACCAAAATGCAAAATAAATATGATATGCATTGATGATCTAATGTATAACATTCCAAATTGAAAATTTGGGATGTTACATTTCAGATCTGAACCGTTTAAGTTTTCACCATTATATCTATGTTCTAGATCCGATCTCGCAAGTCATATGCACCTGTTACGTGTTATGATCCGTAAACCCCAGTGTGACTATAATTGGGATACTTTCCGATGATGACCATAGTTTGAGGAGTTCATGTATTCATTATGTGTTAATGCTTTGTTTTTGGTTCACTATTAAAAGGAAGCCTTAATATCCCTTAGTTTCCTTATGGACCCCGCTGCCACGGGAGGGTAGGACAAAAGATGTCATGCAAGTTCTTTTCCATAAGCATGTATGACTATTTACGGAATACATGCCTACATTATAATTATGAAATGGAGCTTGTTATGTGTCGCCCTAGGTTATGATTGTTATATGATGAATATCATCCAACGAATTCACTGATCCAATGCCTACGAGTTTTCCACATATTGCTCTTGCTAAGTTACTATTGCTATTGATACTATTACAACTGCTACAAAATCATTAGTGTTGTTACTATTACCACTGCTATCAAAACTATCATATTACTGTGCTACTAATCACTTTCCTAGAGATATTTAATCTCCCGGGTTGTTGAATTGACAACTCAACTGCTAATACTTACAATTATTCTTTGGCTCCCCTTGTGTCGAATCTATAAATTTGAGTTGAATACTCTACCCACGAAAACTGTTGTGATCCCCTATACTTGTGGGTTATTAAGACCTTTTTCTGGTGCCGTTGTTGGGGAGCATAGCTATATTGGTTGAGTCACTTAGGATATTATATATTCATCACTATGAAGAATCTGAAAGATACAAGAACCAAGATTTTTTCCTCTAAGACGAGCGGAGGTAAGGAACTGCCATCTAGCTATGTACTTGATTCACCTTCTGTTATGAGTAAACTTGCAACACCATCACCTAACATTAATCCTGATATGTCACAAGTTATTGATGATGCGACTTTGCCTATGAGTGATCCTTATAGTGATGCTAGTATCTTGCTTGATGATAATGTTCCACTAGGTGAATTCCTTGATGAACCAATTGCTAGAGCTAAAGATATCGATAATGTTGAAACTGGTGAAATTATTGAAACTGATGAAGTTCTTGAAATTGAAATTCCTGAAACACATATTAGACCTAGCTCTCCTAGATTTGAAATGCCTAAGATACCTAAGGGTTATGTTATGAATAAGGAGACAGCTAGAGAATTTCTTGCTTGCAATGATAGAGATGATCTTAAGAAACTACTAGTCAAGTTGAAAGAAAAATCTTTGAATGCTAGAATGAAATGTGATCCTAAGTTTGCTACTTCACATATCTTTGTTACTGATAAGGATTATGAATTCTATGTCGACCCAGAGTTAATTACTTTGGTTGAATCTGATCCTTTCCATGGCTATGAAATTGAAACTGTTGTGGCACATCTTACTAAGTTGAATGATATAGCCACCCTTTTTGCTCATGATGAGAAAATTCGCTACTACTATATTCTCAAGTTATTTCTGTTCTCATTAAAGGGTGATGCTAAGATTTGGTACAATACTCTTGCTCCTAGTTGTGTGCGTAGTCCCCAGGATATGATTTACTACTTTTGTGAAAAATATTTTCCTGCTCATAAGGAACAAGCTGCCTTATAGGAAATATTTAACTTTGTGCAAATTGAAGAAGAGAGTCTCCCACAAGCTTGGGGGAGGCTTCTCCAATTGATTAATGCTTTTCCGTATCATCCTCTTAAGAAAAATGAAATACTTGCTATCTTCTATAATGTACTAACAGATGCTTCTAGGGACTTCCTAGATAGTTGTGATGGTTGTGTCTTTAGGGAACAAACTGTTGGACAAGCTGAGGAATTAATGAAAAATTATGATGATCGGACGCTTCCTGAACCACCGCCTAAACCCACTCTGAAGAAGAGGGGTATCTTATTTATCAGTCTTGAAGATATGCAAGAGGCAAATAAATGCATGACGGAAAAAGGTATTAAGGTTGAAGATGTTAAAAATTTACCTCCTATCGAAGAAATACATGGACTTGACATGCCACCACCACAGGTGGTAGAGGTAAATTATTTATTAAAGGTTGATGAAGGTGACATCCCTTACAATAAACATCCTAGTAAATGCCTTCATGAATTTGATAATTACATTAGAAAACAAGACCACTTCAATGCAAATGTTATGAAAAAACTGAAGTACCACTCTGATATGATTGCTCGCTGATGCGGTTTGAGCTACATTGGTATTTCCCTAAAGAGGAAGGGATGATGCATCACAGCGACGGTAGGTATTTCCCTCGATGATGAGATCAAGGTTATCGAACCGGTAGGAGAATCACACAATCTACATAAACAGTACCTGCGCACAAAGAACAAATACTTGCAACCCGACATGTTAAAGGGGTTGTCAATCCCTTTTGGGTAATGGTGCCAGAAATTGTCAAGTTGACGGAATAAAAATAATATAGATTGGATAAATAGATCATGAATAAATGCAAAATAAAATAAAGTGTAACTAGGTATTTTTGGGTTTTTGGATTAATAGATCTGAAAATAAAAGCGAATAAAAATATATCTCGAAGGCAAATATGATAAAGAAGGGACCCGGGGGCTGTGGATTTCACTAGTGGCTTCTCTATAAAAAAAATAGCATACGGTGGGTAAACAAATTACTGTTGGGCAATTGATAAAACTTCAAATAATCATGACGATATCCAGACAATGATCATTATATAGGCATCACATCCAAGATTAGTAGACCAACTCATGCCTGCATCTACTACTGTTACTCCACACATCGACCGTTATCCAGCATGAATCTAGTGTATTAAGTTCATGGAGAAACGGAGTAATGCAATAAGAATGATGACATGACGTAGACAAGATCTATTTATGTAGAAATAGACCCCATCTTGTTATCCTTAATAGCAATGATACATAAGTGTCGGTTCCCCTTCTGTCACTAGGATCAAGCACCATAAGATCGAACCCATCAAAAAGCACCTCTTCCCATGGCAAGAAAAATCGATCTAGTTGGCCTAACTAACCCAAAGATTCGAAGAAGAAATACGAGGCTATAAGTAATTGATACGTCTCCAACGTATCTACAATTTTTTATTGTTCCATGCTGTTATATTATCATTCTTGGATGTTTTATAATCATTTAATAGTCATTTGATATCATTTTTTGGGTCCTAACCTATTGACGTAGTGCCAACTGTCAGTTGTTATTTTTTGCATGTTTTTTACACCGCAGGAAATCAATACCAAGCGGAGTCCAAACGCAACGGAACTTTTGTGGATTTTTTTGGACCAGAAGACATACAGTGGGCCGGAGAAGCGCTTGGGGGTGCTCCGAGGGTAGCACAACCCACCATGGCATGCCTGGAGGCCCAGGCGCGCCCTGGTGGGTTTTGCCCACCTTGGGTGCCTCCCGAACCGACTCTTTACTCTATAAATACCCCAATATTCCAGAAACCCTAGGGGAGTCGACGAGAATCAATTTCCAGCTGTCGCAGAGTCTAGAACCACCAGATCCAATCTAGACACCATCACAGAGGGGTTTATCATGCCCATTGGTGCATCTCCGATGATGCGTGAGTGGTTCTTTATAGACCTACAGGTCCCTAGTTAGTAGCCAGATGGCTTCCTCTCTCTCGTTTGATTCTAAATACCATGGTCTCTTGGAGATCCATATGATGTAATTCTTTTGCGGTGTGTTTGTTGGGATCCGATGAACTTTGAGTTTATGATCAGATCTATCTTTTTATCCATGAAAGTTATTTGAGTCTTCTTTGATCTCTTATATGCATGATTGCTTATAGCCTCATATTTATTCTCCTATATTTGGGTTTTGTTTGGCCAACTTGATCTATTTATCTTGCAATGAGAAGAAATGCCTTGTGATGGGTTCGATCTGACGGTGCTTGATCCCAGTGACAAAAGGGGAACCGACACGTATGTATCGTTGCCATTAAGGATAACAAGATGGGGTCTATTTCTACATTAATAGATCTTGTCTACATCATGTCATCGTTCTTATTGTATTACTCCATTTCTCCATGAACTTAATACACTAGATGCATGCTGGATAGCGGTCGATGTATGGAGTAATAGTAGTAGATGCAGGCAGGAGTCGGTCTACTAATCTTGGACGTGATGCATATATAATGATCATTGCCTGGATATCATCATGATTATTTGAAGTTCTATCAATTGCCCAACAATAATTTGTTTACCCATCATTTGCTATTTTTCTCGAGAGAAGCCACTAGTGAAACCTACGGCCCCCGGGTCTCTTCTTTAATATATTTGCCTTCGTGATCTATTTTATTTGCTTTTATTTTCAGATCTATTAAACCAAAAATACAAAAATACCTTGCTTCACTTTATTTTATTTGGTGTTTGATATATCAATTATTACAACTCTCTCACGTTTGTTTGCCAATTTCTGACGCCGTTGCCCGAAAGGGATTGACAACCCCTTTTACACGTTGGATCGCGAGTATTTGTTATTTGTGTGCAGGTGTTGTCTACATAGTGTTGCTTTGTTCTCCTACTGGTTCGATAACCTTGGTCTCATCACTGAGGGAAATACCTACCGTTGTTGTGCTGCACCATCCCTTCCTCTTTGGGGAAATACCGACATAGTTCTAGCAGATATTAGTAATCATGCATATAAGAGATCAAAAGTCTCAAATAACTTTAATGGATAAAAACATAGATCTGATCATATACTCAAAGTTCATCGGATCCCAACAAACACACTGCAAAAAGAGTTACATCAAATAGATCTCCAAGAGACCATTGTATTGAGAATCAAAAGAGAGAGAGAGAGGAAGCCATCGAGGTACTAACTGTAGACCCATAGATCTACAATGAACTACTCACGCATCATCGGAGAGGCACCAATGAGGATGATGAACCCCTCCGTGATGGTGTCTAGATTGGATTTGTGGTTTTTCGAACTTGCAGTGGCTGGAATTGTTTTTCGTCGACTCCCCTAGGTTTTCTAGAATATTGGGGTATTTATAGAGCAAAGAGGCGGTGCGAGAGGCCACCGAGGTGGTCACAACCCACCTGGGCGCGCCTGGGCACCCAGGGGTGCCCTGGTTGTTTGTGCTCCCCTTGGAGCCCCCCTCTAGTACTTCTTGGGCCCAACAGGTGTCTTCTGGTCCAGAAAAAATCTCCAAAAATTTCATTGCATATGGACTCCGTTTGGTATTGATTTTCTGCGAAGTAAAAAACAAGCAAAAAACAGCAACTGGCACTGGGCACTATGTCAATAGGTTAGTCCCAAAAATGATATAAAGTTGCTATAAAATGATTGTAAAACATCCAAGAATGATAGTATAACAACATGGAACAATCAAAAATTATAGATACATTGGAGACGTATCAACTTCCCCAAGCTTAATTCCTGCTCGTCCTCAAGTAGGTAAATGGTAAAAACAGAATTTTTGATGTGGAATGCTGCCGAACATGTTCATCACATATTGTTTCCTTTGTAGCATGGACATTTGGTCTTTTATATGATTCAAAGAAATAGTCTAGTTTTTACATGAAGATTTCAATACTCAAGCATATCAACAAGCAACCATGCATGTCTTTCAAAATATCAACACTAAATCAAGTTATCCCTAGCCATTATGCTGAATCATTGATCCACTCATGAAACAGACTCGCATATTAGCTACACCCAATGCTCAAGTACGATCGTAGTGCCCCTTAGTTGGTGCTTTATAAGAGAAGATGGAGACTCAAGTAAAAAAATAAAATTGCATAAAGTAAAAAGAAAGGCCCTTCGCACAGGGAAGTAGGGATTTGTAGAGGTGCCAGAGCTCAAAGCGGAAAGTATAGAGATAAAAACATTTTGGGAGGCATGCTTTTCTTGTCAACAAAAACAATCGAGTAGTTCCCAATACTTTCCATGCTAGATATATCATAGGCGGTTCCCAAACAGAAAATAAAGTTTATTCCTTTTTCCACCATAGTTTCACTTTCCATGGCTAGCCGTATCCGCGGGTGCCTTCCATACCAACACTTTCCAAGGAATTTATTATTTGACAACATAAAGTAAATTCATTTTTCATTTTGGGACTGGGCATGCCTAATACCTTTGTCGTACTCTCGTGCAATGACAAGTGAATAAACACTCATCTTGATAATAACACATCTAGCATGGAAATATATCAGCCGCCCCCTACTGTTTCATGAGTGGTACGAGCGCACAAAAGAGAAATTTATTTTGAAAATTAGAGATGGCACATACAAATTTGCTTAGGATGGCAAAATAATACCGCATATAGGTAGGTATAGTGGACTCATGTGGCAAAACTGGGTTTAAGGATTTTGGATGCACAAGTAGTGATCATACTTAGTGCAAATGAAGGCTAGCAAAAGATTGAGAACCATCCAACCAAGAAAGGAAAAATCTCATAAGCGAGCATTAAACATAACTAACACCGAATAAGGCACCATAAGTAGGATGTAATTTCATTGCATAACAATTGACTTTCATGCTTGCATAGGGAATCACAAACCTTAACACCAATATTCTTACTAAAGGATAATTACTCATCAATATGACTCACATATTATATCATCATATCGCAAACCTATTACAGAAATCAAGTTTATTTTGTCCAATGATCTTTATGAAAGTTTTTATCATATCCCTCTTGAATATCTATCACTTCGGGACTAGTTTCATAAGTTGCTTTGATAGCTCAAACAAATCTAAGTGAAGAACATGAGTATAAGTTTTTTCTTCTCTCAAAATAATTTAAGTGAAGCATGAGAGAATTTCTTCAAAATTTTACTATCTCTCAAATAAATCCAAGTGAAGCATGAGAGGATTTTTCCAAAAATTATAAAGCACGCCGTGCTAAAAAAGATATACGTGAAGCACTAGAGCAATTTCATAGCTCAAAAAGATTTAAGTGAAGCATAGAGTGCAATTCTAACAAGTAATAGCATAATTTTGTCCCTCTCAAATATGTGTGTCAGGCAAGGATAGATGACTTAAATTATAAAGCAAAACAAGCAAAGACTCATATCATATAAGACACTCCAAGCAAAACTCATGATATGTGACGAATAAAAATATAGCTCCAAGTAAAATACTAATGATCGTTAGAAGAAAGAGGGGATGCCACTCGGGGCATCGTCAAGCTTAGTTGCTTACTTCTCTTTTAGATAATGGCTTCGGATGCCATGGGCATCCCCAAGCTTAGGCTCTTCTTACTCCTTATTCCTTCATCCATCGTGATCTCACCCAAAACTTAAAAACCTCAATCACACAAAACTCAACAAAACCTTCGTGAGTTCCGTCAGTATAAGAAAGCAAATCACTACTATAAGTACTATTGCAAACCCATTCATATTTTATTTTTGCATTATATCAACTGTATTCCAACTTTTCTATAGCTTATACCCTCCAATACAAACCATAGATTCATCGAAATAAGCACACAACGCAAAGAAAACATAATTTGTCAAAAAAGAATTGTCTATAGAAATCTTAAAACTTCGAACACTTGTTTAACTCAAAAAATTCTTAAAAATTAGGACAAAGTGTAAAACTTGTATATCAACCTTGTGTACAAAAATCAGGATTTTATCACACGGACGTTAAAAATGAAAATTATTTTTCTTGACGTAATAGTTTCTGTTTTTCAACAAGATCAAATCAACTATCACCCAACATGATCCCAAAGGCTTTGCTTGGCACAAACACTAATTAAAACATAAAAAACACAATCATAACAGTATCATAATTGTTCAAACACTCAAGAATAGAAAGAAAAAGACAAAAATAAATTTTATTCATTGGGTTGCCTCCCAACAAGCGCTACCGTTTTATGCCCCTAAGTAGGCATTGAAATTTCATTGATGCTCACAAGAAAGATAATAATTGAAATACAAAGAGAGCAACATAAAAATGTGACAACCATATTTAAGTCTAACATACTTCCTATACATAGGCATTTTATAATTAAACAAATTATCAAGGGAAGCAAAAACTAGCATATGCAAGGAAGACGGATAAAACATGGACAATATCAACATGAAGAGAGGTAATTTAGTAACATGAAAATTTCTACAACCATTTTCCCTCTCTCATAATGATTGCATCTAAGATCATAATCAAATTCCACATGCATGCAAAGTTGACACTCTTCCAATATAGTGGGATTATCATCAAATAAAGTCATGAACTTTCCGAACCCACTTTTATCCAAAAACTCATAAGATTGAACACTCTCCAAATTTGTGGGAATATTTTTACGTAAAGTTGACACTCTTCCAATCCCACTTTCAATATTATCGCAAACATATTCATCATGAGGCTTAAATAAATTTTTAAGATCATAAGAATCATCACCCCAATCATGATCATTGCAACAAGTAGCGGACATAGCAAAATTAGCATCCCCAACCTTGAGGTTTTGAACTGTATTAACACAATTGACATTAATATAATTTATAATAACATCATTGCAATCATGCCTTTCATTCAAAGAGCTATCGTGAACCACTTTATAAATTTCTTTTTTAACACTTCATCACAATTTTCAGATTCATGAATCTCAAGCAAAACTTCATAAAGATAATCTAGCAAACTCAATTCACTAGCAATTGGTTCATCATAATTGGATATTTTAAAAAGATTAGAAAGTGGATGAGGATCCATATCAATAGAATTTTAACAAGCGAAGATGCAAGCAAATAGAAGACACATGGCAACACAATCAAACAAAAGATCCAATGGGAAAAAGGCAAACGAAAAAGAGGGCGAATAAAACGGCAGATTTTTGTGAAGTGGGGGAGATGAAAATGATAGGCAAATGGCAAATAATGTAAATTGCAAGGATATGAGATTTGTGATTAGGAACCTGGTAGATGTTGATGATGTCTCCCCGGCAACGGCGCCAGAAATTCCTTTTGATGCGACTTGAGCTACGTCCGTATTTCCCTAAAGAGGAAGGGATGATGCAGCACAACGACGGTAGGTATTTCCCTTAGTGATGAGACCAAGGTTATCGAACCAGTAGGAGAATCATGCAACACTATGTAAACAGTACCTGCACACAAAGAACAAATACTTGGCACCTGACGTGTTAAATGGGTTGTCAATCCCTTTCGGGTAACGGTGCCAAAATTGTCAAGTTGACGGTGTCGTGGTTTTGTCACGGCAGATGTCCTCATGAAAGGACTTAGTTGTGGGGCCATCACGATAGGTTAACTTGAAGGGGTTAAAGCGGACAAGGGACGCAAGGGTTTATACTGGTTTGGCCCCTTACGATGTAGGTAAAAGCCTACGTCTAGTTGTGATGGAATTGCTAGGGTTTCGATGACCAGGGAGCGAATCCGGTTTGCCTGGTTCTCGAGTTATTGTTTGTTGTCCCTAAACCACCGTCGGGTCGTCCCTTTATATACACAGGTTAACGCCTGGCGGTTTACAAAATCCCGAGGCTGGATCATACACGTGCCTGGCTCGGTTTCTACCTTTCCTTGCCTTACAACATAAGTTACATATCATATGGAGGTTTATATCTATGGGCCCTAATCCGCCTTTGGGCCCTGGGCCTTCATGTTGATCTCCTCTGTAAAGCGCCATACCTCTTGTCTTCATGGGCTTCGAACATGACTAACTCCTTGTGGGCATAACCCGGCCCCTCACGGTCGGTTTATACTTAATAGTAATATCCCCAACATTAGGCCCCAGATTGATTTGAACTCGTTCATGTCAATCTTCAACACTTAGAAAAATTCTTCATTCCGCACCTTCGCATAGATCTTGTAAACCGCCATGACATCATCTTCCAGGTTCGTAATAAACCGCCATGATGTCACCTGTTCATTAAAACCGAAGATACCCTTCATTAATGATCCTCCAACAACCGAGGCAACAACTTTGCTGCATATCCATTTTTTGGGCTCCTTGATTTCCGCGCTTGTTGCCTCTTCATCTCGTTGCCTCTTTGTCTTATAAATAGGGCCGAGGGTTCCTTTTCTTTCCTCCCGTTGCCTCTTCATCTCTCTTCTATCTTGCATCGCCTCAGCACTCGAGCATCGCCGCCATCGTCGACCTTCGCTTCTGCCTCAATTCCGGCCGCTGCATCACCCTGACTGTACCAGAAACCCGCAGCGCCTCTCTGCTGTTTTATAGCTTTAGTAAGTTGTTCTTCCCTTCCTCTGTAGATCGGCTAGGGTTTGTAAGTTCTTATGTGTTCTTCGCTGTTCCTTACTGATTCTTCATAGTTTCTCCACTAGATCCTCTTCTGATCTAAAGAAGTATGAAACTCACGCGGTAGCTCTTTCGTATCCATTTCAGATGCTAGTAGATCCCCTTTTCTTGTACAAAGGCCTCGTTGATGAACTCCTCTGTGCTGGTTTTTAGGTCTAGACTTATTTTCCTTTTCCTGACATATGGTAGATCCAAAATTCCAATGTAAAACTGAAAACTTGTTTTTCCTCCCTTAGTCATTTTTGCTTCAGACCTGTACTTTCATTGTCTGCGTGGGCGGTTTATCCTTTAGAAAATAATCTTCCATATGCCATTTGTCCCCTTGTAAACCGCCAACCGCTTTACCTTTTATAATAACATCAACCTCCGGTTTAACAATCTTGCATGCTTGAATACCTTTCCCTTAATCTGTTGCACTTTATGCTTGTCTGTCATGAACCTTAAACCGGCATTTGATCTTTTTCTAGTTTTTCATTTGAAATGGCCAAACAATTTTGTGCCTGTAATTGGGTCCCTTCCCGGGTTACTGAAGAGCAACTAGATGGATGCGTCAGAACTGGCGCTTTACCAAAACAAAGCGAAATCCACTAGCGAGTTCCCGGTCCAGAAAATCCTCCTACCCCCAAGGATGGCGAGGTAGTAGTATTTGTTGATCATATGAGCCGTGGTTTTAAACCGCCCGGATCCAAGTTCTTTCGTGATGTGCTTGCCAGCTTCCAGATCCACCCTCAAGATATTGGACCCAACTCTGTGTCCAATATTTGCCACTTTCAAGTGTTCTGTGAGGCCTATCTGCAAGTGGAGCCAACCATGGAATTGTTCAGGGATTTTTTCTACTTGAACCGTTGTACTGAATTTGTAGACGGGCCCAACACTGAACTTGGCGGCGTCTCCATTCAAAAAAGGAAGGACGTCAGCTTTCCCCATGCCAAACTTCATAGTCATCCCAAAGATTGGAACTAGACTTGGTTCTACTATAAAGATACTTCTCCTGAAGATGAGAACCCTTTGTCAGGTTATCGTGCTCATCGGCTTACCAACACACACCCATTTCCGCAACGGCTGACTGCCAAGGAATGGTCCACATACGCACCACAACTCGCCAAGCTCAGAGCTTTCATGGCTAATAGTTTGACAGGAGTGGACTTCGCTCGTTGTTGGATATCTTGGAGCATTTTAACATTAAGCCGTCGCCCCGGTTTAATGTGCTAGTACACAGGGGACTTAAAAGATCCTCAACAACATATTGATATTCAGCTAACAGAGCCTAAAGTCACTGAGTCTGTTAAGAAAATATTGGATGAATCGGTGGTTGTCTGCAGCAAAACATGGCTTAGTCCCTTCTTCGTTTCCAATAAACCGCCAGCTATAAGACTTTCCTCACTCCTGTTTGTACTTGATATTCTTAACTGTGTAGTCTTTGATATCCTCCGTCCATCTTTTAACAGGGTGACAACCCATTCTGTAAGAAGAAGCTGCAGGATAAACTGGCTAAGACCCCTCGACCAGAGACGAAGGTTGTCAAAAGACCTACCAAGAAAAAGACAGTTGAACCCATTGGTTTAAACCTTGATGACGACCTTGATGATCCTGACATAGAGGTAGAACTTGACTCTCTTGGTTCATTTTTCATACACCTCATTGACAATGATTATTATCAGGATGACGCTGAAGGCAGCCAAGCCAATGACGCAGAGGTAATTATCCTTTCCTTCGGTTCAGACCCTTTGCCAACACAAAAATTCCGTCAAGCAGTCCGGAAATTAAGATTTTCTCACCCCTATCTCACTTGGACCCACACTTTCTTTTGAAGAAACAGCAACATGAAGCTCGCCGCACGACCCGGCATAGTTGCCAAGTAGTCACTTCGGCCGGTTTATCAAACACTCCGGTTCGGAAACATCGATCTGAGGTCTCAAACACTTCCGATACTTCTTATCCCAAGGCGGGTTATTTCTGACAACCTCTTAATCCATCTGATTCAAATTATCAGGGAACACATCTTTCATCATCTGGCGAGTCAACGGCCACATAGCTCCCTCCTCTTAAGACTGTTCCTGGGTAAACACTTTAAACTTACTCTTTTTGATGTTTCTATTTGCGTGTTATACTGACCTTTATATCTTTTTGTTTCAGAGCCAAGGCCAGACCCAACAAGAAAGCTCGGGTAGATAAACCGTCTGATGACAATGTGGTTATTGAACTGGAGAGAACACCAGAACCAGAAGGAACAAACGATGATGCCATATTTGATGATCCGTCGCCTCAAGATCATGACTTTGTTGTTGAACAAGTAGAAGTTGATGCAACAGGACATGCTGATAAACCGGCAAGCCCGGTCCGCACTGATGATAAACCGTCCAGTCCGGCTAAGGCAACTGATAAATCATCAACTCTAGTCAAGGCTGCTGGTGACAAGGAAGATGACATTATGATTACTGGTGTTGACCACGCCACCCTTGGTAATCTGGTTGTGTTATCAAAGCATAGTGCCAAGGGATAACTTTCTGCTATGGGAAAAGGCAAGTGGAGCACATAATTGTCAAGCTACACCCACCTCAACGCCCAAGAACTTCATTATGGTTTCTTAAACCGTCTATACACAAACCGCGACTACGAAGCCGGTTTAGTGAATCTGATGAAGGAACGATATGAGGTAACTTCATAACTGTTTCCCTCTTATGTCTAAGTTCAAGTACAACCTCTAGTAGCCCCCAAGGGCCGATTTATGATGCCAATCTAAACCGGGACTTTGCAATATCTCAACTTTGCACACTTATCCTCCAAGGGTCGGTTGATTCTTTAAAGATGAACCGGTGCTTTCACATTGTAATCCTATAACTTTCGCCTGTGTAGCCCCCAAGGGCCGGTTTATCTTTTCTAAGCTAAACTGGGACTTTAACCAATGTTACTTTGAGCAAACGTACATTAGCCCCCAAGTGTCAAGAATAATACTTGTATTGTGCTTGGGACTTGTAAAATATGTCTGATAATCAAGCAAATAGGCATTAGCCCCCAAGTGCCAAGTGTATAACTTGTTATGTGCTTGGTACTTCAAATATTCACTGCCACCTCATAAGATGTCCTTCTCTTATAGGCTGAGCTGAGCAAAAAGGAAGCCCAAACCGTTGATCTTCAAGAGAACATCAAATCTCAGCAAGCGGAAACCTCCAAAGCCAAAGAGGAATTGACTAGTGCCTTAGCAGCCATGGAGAAGCTAAAAGAAGCTTTTAATAAGGAATGGGCGGATTGGGGGACAGAAAAAACCATATTACAAAAGAGAGCTGAAGACGCAGAAGCAGCCCTTAAACTGGTGGTCGAAGAGCTGACCGGCTTAAAGCGGCAAATAAATGCCATGACCTCTGTTGTGTTTGGTAAATATCCTCATCTGAAGCTTTTCAATATATATTATCTCATCAGTTGCCGGTTTACTAATGCTTGCAATGACACAGGAACTCGCATTACCCATCTGGGCTCTGACATGCGGATGAAGCTGAAGGCTGCCTATACACTGATAGAACAGTTATATTCCGGAGCCCAACGGGCCATTTGCACCACTGCACATAACAAACCGCCTCCAACCTTGATAAAGGAAACCATTGAGAAGCTGTCAATGCTGCCCGCCCGGTTGAACAAACTAAAAAGATCAGCTGCGAGGTCAGGTGCGCTAACTGCGCTAATCCGGGCGAAGGCATGGATATCAAATCTTGAACCGTCGGATATAGGCAGAGGCTACCCTGGCGTAAAGGAGGACGGTTCAGAATTTAACAATGACGATCTTCGAAGGTTGACAAGGGAAATGCGCCCCATAGCGAGCAAATTGGTTGAGGAAACGGATCTCTCTCACTATCAGCCGGTTTATGATTCTGATCAGAAAAGATATCCTGCACCAACACATGATGTAGAAGACCTTACTCCGCCAATTCGTAAGCACACCTATACCCCTGATGTCGACCCCTCCAACCTTATAAGTGATGAAGCTGTGTTCCAAGCTTTAACTGGAATCAATTGGGCAACCATTGATTTCCAGCCACTGGATAGAGAGGAGGAGGAGGATGCACCAGCGCAAGATGACCCTCAGCCTTCAAGTCAGCCTGGTGATGAGTCATGATCCGGAGGCCGTTTTATCCTTCTGCGTACTGCCCCACTTGCTGAAAACAATTATTCTTTTTGGGCTTTAAAATGCCTTGTAATAGGCTAGTTTAAATTACTTGGGCTGTTATGCCATCGTGCATATTTATGTCGCCTGATACTGTTAATCCATCCTTCTTCAGAATATATTATGATCATAATCCGTAGCAGTGTTATGCAAACTGTTCCTACATACAAGAAGTTTGAAAGTCTCCTGGCGGTTTACCGCTGGATGGGTCATGATGCCCAAATATATAGCCGGGGTTTATAACCAAGGCCGTACTTTGAAAATAATCAAAGATGAAAGAGATGATACCTGTGATATTGAATCGCACGATTGGTTGACCAACCTTTATATATTTAGGGTGATAACCCCAATGTTGAGTATTCATAACTCCTTCCATGTTTGCCGGTTTATGATAAAACCGTACCGGGTTATAATAAACACCGGTGTATCCATATATAATGCTGGTTACTTGTAGTCGAAACCAGACCGGGTCAATAAGCGCCGAATTATAATTGATCATGTACTAACAACTTATCATTGAAAGCCAGCCCGAGTCAATAAAATGCTGGTTTATCATAAGATATTGAAATCTCACCAAAGGAGAAAAACTTGTCAAATAAAAACACAAAAAAGAAACATGCAAGGCTTTCCATGGGCTGCCAGGCCCTAAATTGAGGCTTTTCATGGGCTGCCAGGCCACTGAGTTAAACCATTTTTTGAAGCCTTTTAAGATGGACCTCAATCATTAACCAATCGTCGTTTTAACTTTGACAAGTTCAGGGTCTATGAGATTGACTTGTCAAACATTCGGCGGGTCATACCAGGTTTACCTAGATGGAGTGGCTTACTTAAAAAGGCAGGATAACCCGGGGTTTTAGGTGAATACACCTGGCTTCCAAGCCTGGCTTGATAGCCTATTGCAAGGGTGCAAGCTCTTTGTTCTTTGAGAAGCAAAGAGCCCCCAAGCAACATTTGAGCTGTGCTCGGTGGGTGCCTATGTTTGAGTTGTGTTGTTGCAACACTCTCTTTGGCCCCACATGATTTCCTTTTGGCCTTAAGCCGATCAAGAGGTGTAGCTATGGTTCGAATACGACCAAGTCCCCTAGTGTTTTCCTTTTGGCCTTAAGCCGATCAAGAGATGTAGCTATGGTTCGGATAGGACCAAGCCCCCTAGTGATTTCCTTTGATATGTGTGGCTTTATAAGCTGGATCAATAGAACTCCACTTTTAAAACAGAAGCCCCCATGTAAGCACACGTGATGTAATAAAAACAACAGAGACCCCGCTTTAGCTGAGGCTCCAGTTTATTATATTGATCATAATATATACATTGTCATAATTACGTACATAAGAAGAGCCTGTGGCTCAAGTATAGCAAGGCCGAAGATGAGCTATATTCCACGGCTGTTGGGTCTCCTCCTCCGATTTACGTGAGTCTCTGTGCTCTGAACATCGATAAGGTAGTATGATCCGTTGTGCAGATTTTTGCTGACCACAAAAGGTCCTTCCCAAGGTGGGGACAACTTGTGCATATCAGTCTGATCCTGGATGAGCCTGAGCACCAGATCGCCTTCTTGAAAAGTTCTAGTTTTAACCTGGCGGCTGTGATAACGTTGCAGATCTTGTTGATAAATCACCGAATGTGCCGCTGCGAGATCACGCTCCTCATCTAACAGGTCCAGTGAGTCCTGACGTGCTTTCTCATTATCAGCTTCAACATAAGCCGCCACACGGGGCGAGTCATGATGGATGTCACTAGGGAGAACCGCTTCTGCTCCGTAAACCATGAAGAAAGGCGTGTGACCCGTAGATCTGTTTGGTGTGGTGTTGATACTCCATAACACAGAAGGTAACTTCTCCACCCAACAGTCCGGTGTCTACTTTAAAGGAACCATAAGCCGGTGCTTGATGCCTCTCAAAATCTCTTGATTGGCTCTCTCTGCTTGACCATTAGATTGGGGGTGAGCCTGTCAAGCAGGATGTGCTCACGTTGACAAAATTCTTCCATAGCACCCTTGGACAGATTAGTACCATTATCAGTTATGATGTTGTGTGGAAAACCAAAATGGAAGATCACCTTTTTGATGAATTGAACCTCCATGGCCGCATCACACTTACTGACTGGCTCTGCTTCTACCCACTTGGTGAATTTATCAACCGCCACCAGTAGGTGGGTCTTCTTGTCCTTGGACCTCTTAAAGGGCCCAACTATATCCAGCCCCCAAGTTGCAAACGACCAAGTGATTGGAATCATCCTTAATACTTGAGCCGAAACATGAGCGTGGCGTGCAAACTTCTGACAGCCGTCACACCTCTTTACCAAATCCTCAGCATCAGCATGAGCCGTCAACCAATAGAAACCGTGACGAAAGGCCTTAGCTACCAAGGATTTTGAACCGGCGTGGTGACCACAATCTCCTTCGTGGATCTCACGCAAAATCTCACAGCCTTCTTGAGGAGACACACAACACTGAAACGCCCCAGTTACGCTGCAATGATGCAACTCCCCATTGTTAATGGTCATTGACTTGGATCACCGGATTATCTGCCGGGCCAAAGTTTCATCCTCCGGTAACTCTCCCGGCTCAAATACACCAAGTATGGGACTGTCCAATCCGGGATAACATGAAGAGCAGCCACCAGCTGAGCCTCCGGGTCAGGAACTGCCAAATCCTCCTCCATAGGTAACTTGACCGAGGGATTATGTAGCATATCCAAAAATACATTGGGCGGTACCGGTTTACATTGATAGCAATCATAACAGTATCATAATTGTGCAAACATTCAAGAATAGAAAGAAAAATAAATAAATAAATTTTATTCATTGGGTTGCCTCCCAACAAGCGCTATCGTTTTATGCCCCTAGCTAGGCATTGAAATTTCATTGATGCTCACAAGAAAGATAATAATTGAAATACAAAGAGAGCATAATAAAAATGTGACAACCATATTTAAGTCTAACATACTTCCTATGCATAGGCATTTTATAATTAAACAAATTATCAAGGGAAGAAAAAACTAGCATATGCAAGGAAGAAGGATAAAACATGGACAATCTCAACATGAAGAGAGGTAATTTAGTAACATGAAAATTTCTACAACCATTTTCCCTCTCTCATAATGATTGCATGTAAGATCATAATCAAATTCCACATGCATGCAAAGTTGACACCCTTCCAATATAGTGGGATTATCATCAAATAAAGTCATGAACTTTCTGAACCCACTTTTATCCAAAAATTCATAATATTGATCACTCTCCAAATTTGTGGGAATATTTTTACTAGCAATTGGTTCATCATAATTGGATATTTTAAAAAGATTAGCAAGTGGATGAGGATCCATATCAATAGAATTTTATCAAGCAAAGATACAAGCAAATAGAAGACACATGGCAACACAAGCAAACAAAAGATCCAATGGGAAAAAGGCAAACGAAAAAGACGGCGAATAAAACGACAGATTTTTTTGAAGTGGGGGAGATGAAAATGATAGGCAAATGGCAAATAATGTAAATTGCAAGGATATGAGATTTGTGATTAGGAACCTGGTAGATGTTGATGATGCCTCGCCGGCAACGGCGCCAGAAATTCCTTTTGATGCGGCTTGAGCTATGTCCGTATTTCCCCAAAGAGGAAGGGATGATGCAGCACAACGACGGTAGGTATTTCCCTTAGTGAGGAGACCAAGGTTATCGAACCAGTAGGAGAATCATGCAACACTACGTAAACAGTACCTGCACACAAAGAACAAATACTTGGCACCTGACGTGTTAAAGGGGCTGTCAATCCCTTTCGGGTAACGGTGCCAGAAATTGTCAAGTTGACGGTGTCGTGGTTTCGTCACGGCAGATGTCCTCGTGAAAGGACTTAGTTGTGGAGCCATCGCGACAGGTTAGCTTGAAGGAGTTAAAGCGGACAAGGGACGCAAGGGTTTATACTGGTTCGGCCCCTTACGATGAAGGTAAAAGCCTACGTCTAGTTCTGGTGGAATTGCTAGGGTTTCGATGACCAGGGAGCGAATCCGCTTTGCCTGGTTCTCGAGTTATTGTTTGTTGTCCCTAAACCGCCGCCGGGTCATCCCTTTATAGACACAGGTTAATGCCCGGCGGTTTACAGAATCCCGAGGCCGGATCATACACGTGCCCGGCTCGGTTTCTACCTTTCCTTGCCTTACAACATAAGTTACATATCATATGGTGGTTTATATCTACGGACCCTAATCCGCCTTTCGGCCCTGGGCGTTCCTGTAGATCTCCTCTGTAAAGTGACATACCTCTTGTTTTCATGGGCTTCGAACATGACTAACTCCTTGTGGGCATAACCCGGCCCCTCATGGCTGGTTTATACTTAATAGTAATATCCCCAACATTAGGCCCCAGATTGATTTGAACTCGTTCATGTCAATCTTCAACACTTAGAAAAATTCTTCATTCCGCACCTTCGCATAGATCTTGTAAACCGCCATGACGTCATCTTCCAGGTTCGTAATAAACCGCCATGACATCACCTGTTCATTAAAACCGAAGATACCCTTCATTAATGATCCTCCAACAACCGAGGCAACAACTTTGCTGCATATCCATTTTTTGGGCTCCTCGATTTCCGCGCATG
Organism: Triticum dicoccoides; assembly: GCF_002162155.2. NCBI lineage: Eukaryota > Viridiplantae > Streptophyta > Magnoliopsida > Poales > Poaceae > Triticum > Triticum dicoccoides. Next base: position 145,045,476 of record NC_041382.1, on the reverse strand, counting down.
TCGCTTATCTCTTTGTCTTATAAATAGGGCCGAGGGTTCCTTTTCTTTCCTCTCGTTGCCTCTTCGTCTCTCTTCTATCCCGCGTTGCCTCGGCACTCGAGCGCCGCCGCCGTCGTCGACCATCGCTTCTGCCTCAACTCCGGCCGCTGCATCACCCTGAGCGTACCAGAAACACACAGCACCTCTCCGCTGTTTCACAGCTTTAGTAAGTTTTTCTTTCCTTCATCTATAGATCTGCTAGGGTTTGCAAGTTCTTCTGTGTTCTTCGTTGTTCCTTACGGATTATTTGTAGTTTCTCCACTGCATGCTCTTTTGATCTAAAAGAAGTATGAAACTCACGCGGTAGCTGTTTTGTATCCATTTTAGATGCTAGTAGATCCTCTTTTCTTGTACAAAGGCCTCCTTGATGAACTCCTTTGTACTGGTTTTTAGGTCTAGACTTATTTTCCTTTTCCTGACATGTGGTAGATCCAAAGTTCCAATGTAAAACTGTGAAACTTGTTTTCCTCCCTTAGTCATTTTTGCTTCAGACCTGTACTTTCATTGTCTGCGTGGGCGGTTTATCCTTTAGAAAATAATCTGCCATATGCCATTAGTCCCCTTGTAAACCGACAATCGATTTACCTTTTATAATAACATCAACCTCCGGTTTAACAATCTTGCATGCTTGAATACCTTTCCCTTAATCTGCTACACTTTACGCTTGTCTGTCATGAACCTTAAACCCACATTTGATCTTTTTCCAATTTTTCATTTGAAATGGCCAAACAATTTTATGCCTATAACTAGGTCCCTTCCCGGGTTACTGAAGAGCAATTAGATGGATGCGTCAGAACTGGCGCTTTACCAAAACAAAGCGAAATCCACTGGTGAGTTCCCGGTCCAGAAAATCCTCCTACCCCCAAGGATGGCGAGGTAGTAGTATTTGTTGATCATATGAGTCGTGGTTTTAAACTGCCCGGATCCAAGTTCTTTCGTGATGTGCTTGCCAGCTTCCAGATCCACCCTCAAGATATTGGACCCAACTCTGTGTCCAATATTTGCCACTTTCAAGTGTTCTGTGAGGCCTATCTGCATGAAGAGCCAACCGTGGAATTGTTCAGGGATTTTTTCTACTTGAACCGTCGTACTGAATTTGTAGACGGGCCCAACAATGAACTTGGCGGCGTCTCCATTCAAAAAAGGAAGGACGTTAGCTTTCCCCATGCCAAACTTCATAGTCATCCCAAAGATTGGAACCAGACTTGGTTCTACTATAAAGATACTTCTCCTGAAGATGAGAACCCTCTGCCGGGTTATCGTGCTCACTGGCTTACCAACACACCCATTTCCGCAACGGCTGACTGCCAAGGAACGGTCCACATACACACCACAACTGTCCAAGCTCAGAGCTTTCATGGCTACCGGTTTGACGGGAGTGGACTTCGCTCGTTGCTGGATATCTTGGAGCATTTTACCATTAAGCCGTCGCCCCGGTTTAATGTGTTAGTACACACGGGACTTAAAAGATCCTGAACAACATATTGATATTCAGCTAATAGAGGCAGAAGTAACTGAGTCTGTTAAGAAAATATTGGATGAATTGGTGGCTGTCTGCGGCAAAACAGGCTTAGTCCCTTCTTCGTTTCCAATAAACCGCCAACTATAGGACTTGCCTCACTCCTGTTTGTACTTGATATTCTTAACTGTGTAGTCTTCGATATCCTCTGTCCATCTTTTAACAGGGTGACAACCCAGTCTGGAAGAAGAAGCCACAGGATAAACCGGCCAAGGCCCCTTGACCAAAGATGAAGGTTGTCAAAAGACCTACCAAGTAAAAGACAGCTGAACCCATCAGTTTAAACCTTGATGACGGCCTTGATGATCCGGACATAGACAGGGGCGGCGCCAGCGTAGGGTCGTGTGGGGGCGGCCGCCCCGGGTAAATTTTGGGAACTAGGGTATCCCCTAGTGCTTGTGGCCGCCATGGAAGTCGAGCAGATTCAATAGAGATGAGGTCAAGCGACGAGCGGGAAGAGAGAAGAAGAAAGAAATGGTTCGCTAGAGGATAGGCCACGTAACGCTTGAGATGGACCAGCCAAACAAGGCCCAACAGATTCTTAAAAAAGGCCCAACGGAAAGAAATGAGATGAGCCCATTATGTTTTTGTACGCAGCCTGAGTATTGACTTTCCCGATTCCAATCGCTCATGAAACTATCGCCGCTGTCACGCGAACCTCCACTGCCGCTTGCCGCCCTCGCCACGGCGTGGCCCAGGTCCGTCCGACTCCACCGAATCAATGATGCTGGATATAGAGAAGAAGAGTATGGTGCCATCCGAACGGGAGACAGTGTTTCCGTCGCCACCGCCATGCGCCCCATTCAATGACTGCAAATGTGCTACCAACTGAGGCAGCAAGGAACAGGTTATTTTGGTCTCCTCTAATATTTTAATTTGTTTTTGCATTGGCTGATTGGCATAATTCCTGAAAATTAATTATAAATTTGATATCGTAGGCACCTAAGAATATGAAGCAGATTGATTCTTTATATGATTTTTTGCGTTATATATTTTTCGCCTACATCTTGAGAATAAACTACTTCGAATAATTCAGTGCATCGATCGTCTTGCCTAAATGCATACTAGTTGGCCAATTAATTTTGTAGATTGTCTTGTTTGATTGTATCGTGACTTTGATTTTATGTTACCTTTAAAAGTCCGCCCCAGGTAACTTCAAATCCTGGATCCGCCACTGGACGTAGAGGTAGAACTTGACTCTCTTGGTTCTTTTTTCATACACCTCATTGACAATGATTATTATCAGGATGACGCTGAAGGAGCTAAAATCTCCACCATGCTTGCTAATTATTCTTTTAAGGATGGAGTACCTAAAAACTTGGAGATCTAGGAATACCTACCATACCTTGCTCCATCAAAATAAATTATGTTAAAATGGCTTTGTGTGATTTAGGAGATGGTGTTTGTGTTATGCCTTTCTCTTTATATAAAAGACTTGACTTGAATAAACTCACACCTACTGAAACATCTTTGCAAATGGCTGATAAATCAACTGCCATACCTATCGGTATTTGTGAGGATGTGCTTGTTGTTGTTGCAAATGTTACTATTTTAACAGACTTTGTTATACTTGAGATACCCGAGGACGACAACATGTCGATTATCCTTGGTAGACCCTTTTTGGATAATGTAGGGGCTTTTATTGATTGCAATAAAAGCAAGGTCACTTTTCATATCAATGGTAATGAGCATATGGTGGACTTTCCGAAGAAACAATTTCAAGTCAATGGTATTAATGTTATTAAAAAGTCTCCGACAATTACTATTGGAAGTTTTCAACTACCTCTACCTACTTCCAAAAATAAATATGAAATACTTATTATTGGGGATATGCATATCCTCGTTGAGGTAACTTAGTGTTTTACGAAAGTCCTTTGGTTTCATGCTAACCAAAAGTGGTTGTTAATAAGACTTGATCAACCTTATTAATGGATCATTTTTGAGAGGTATGAAGTTGATGAATTTATAGGCACAACATTCCACTCCCACCTTTTATTTTATGTTTTTCTTAGTTAAATAAAATAAAATGCCATGCTTAGTCTGTTTTCTAAATTTTCCATGCAATAAAAAAGTGGTCAAAATAAAAGTGCTCGGAATGCCGTGAAAATTTAATACGATTTTTTCTGAATATTTGGCATAAATAACATCAGAGTAATGGAAATATTCGCTAGAGGCAATAATGACGTTGTTATTATTATATTTCCTTATTCAAGTTATAATTGTATTGACCGGAAACTTAAATACATGTCTAGATACATAAACAAATACAGTGTCCCCAGTGAGCCTCTACTAGACTAGCTCGTTGATCAAAGATGGTTAAGGTTTCCTAACCATGGACATGTGTTGTCACTTGATAACGGGATCACATCATTAGGAGAATGATGTGATGGACAAGACCCAGATGTTAGCTTAGCATATGATCGTTCAGTTTATTGCTACTGCTTTCTTAATGTCGAATGCATATTCCTTCGACCATGAGATCATGCAACTACCGGATACCGGAGGAATACCTTGTGTGCTGTTGATGTCGCTTGAAGCTACATCGTTCTTTCCCCAAATAGGAAGGGATGATGCAGCATAGGAGTGGTGGGTATTCCCTCAGATGTGAAACCAAGGTTATCGAACCAGTAGGAGAACCAAGCAACACAACGTAAACATCACCTACACACAAATAACAAATACTCGCAACCCGTCGTGTAAAAGGGGTTGTCAATCCCTTTCGGGTAACAGCGCCAGAAATTGGCAAACGGATGTGAGAGACTTGTAAATATTGATAGATCGAAAGCCAAATAAAACAAATTGCAGCAAGGTATTTTTGTATTTTTGGTTTAGTAGATCTGAAAATAAAAGGCAAATAAAATAGATCGCGAAGGCAAATAATATGAGAAAGAGACCCGGGGGCGTAGGTTTCACTAGTGGCTTCTCTCGAGAAAAATAGCAAACGGTGGGTAAACAAATTACTGTTGGGTAATTGATAGAACTTCAAATACTCATGACGATAACCAGCCAATGATCATTACATAGGCATCACGTCCAAGATTAGTAGACCGACTCATGCCTGTTTCTACTACTATTACTCCACACATCGACCGCTATCCAGCATGGATCTAGTGTATTAAGTTCATGGAGAAATGGAGTAATGCAATAAGAACAATGACATGATGTAGACAAGATCTATCTATGTAGAGATAGACCCCATCGTTTTATCCTTAGTAGCAACGATAAATACGTGTCGGTTCCCCTTCTGTCACTGGGATCAAGCACCGTAAGATCGAACCCACTACAAAGCACCTCTTCCCATTGCAAGATAAATATATTAAGTTGGCCAAACAAAACCCAAATATCGGAAAAGAAATACGAGGCTATAAGAAATCATGCAAATAAGAGATCAAAGAAACTCAAATAACTTTCATGGATATAAAAACATAGATCTGATCATAAACTCAAAGTTCATCCGATCGTAACAAACACACTGCAAAAAGAGTTACATCATATGGATCTCCGAGATACCATTGTATTGAGAATCAAACGAGAGAGAGGAAACCATCTAGCTGCTAACTATGGACCCGAAGGTCTACAAAGAACTACTCACGCATCATCGGAGAGGCACCAATGGAAGTGGTGAACCCCTCCGTAATGGTGTCTACATTGGATCTGGTGGTTCTGAACTCTGCGGCGGATGGAATTGATTTTCATCGACTCCCCTAGGGTTTCTAGAATATTGGGGTATTTGTAGAGCAAAGAGGCGGTCCGGGGGGCACCCGAGGTTGGCACAACCCACCAGGGCACGCCTGGGCCTCCTAGTGCGCCCTGGTGGGTTGTGCTCTCCTCGAAGCACCCCCAGGCACAGCCTTGTGTTGGGGAATGTAGTATTTCAAAGTTTTCCTACGATCACGCAATATCTATCTATGAGAAGCATAGAAACGAGCGGGGAGAGTGTGTCCACATACCCTTGTAGACCGAAAGCAGAACGTTTAGTAACGTGGTTGATGTAGTCGAACGTCTTCGCGATCCAACCGACCGAAGCACCGAATGTACGGCACCTCCGCATTCAGCACACGCTTATCTCGATGACATCCCTCGCTATCTTGATCCAGTTGAGGAGGATGGAGAGTTCCGTCAGCACGACAGCGTGGCGACGGTGATGATGAAGTTACCGGCGCAGTTCTTCGCCTAAGCACTACGACGATATGACCGAGGTGTGTAACTATGGAGGTGGCACCGCACATGGCTAAGAGAAGGCTTGGTGTGCCTTTGGGGTGCCCCCTCCCACATATATAAAGGGGGGAGGAGAGGTGGCAGGCCCAAGGGGGCATGCCATGTGCGGGGAGTCCTACTAGGACTCCCTAGTCCAAGTAGGATTCCCCTCTCCTTTTCCTTTTTCGAAATAGCAAAGAGGGAAAGAGAGGAGGAGTAGGAGAGGCATGGGGGGCGCGCACCACCTCCCTAGCCGGCCCTCTCTCCTCCACTAAGGCCCATGTGTGGCCCATTAACTTCCTTGGGGGGGGGGGGTTCCGGTAACCCCCGGTACTACGATACATCTCGAAACCATTCCGGTGTCCAAATATAACCTTCCAATATATGAATCTTCACCTATCGACCATTTTGAGACTCCTCGTCATGTCCGTGATCTCATCCGGGACTCCAAACAAACTTCGGTCATCAAATCACATAACTCATAATACAAATCGTCATCGGACGTTAAGCGTGCGGACCCTACGGGTTCGAGAACTATGTAGAAAAGACAGAGACACATCTCCAGTCAATAACCAATAGCAGAACCTGGATGATCATATTGGCTCCTACATATTCTACGAAGATCTTTATTGGTCAAACCGCATAACAACATATGTTGTTCCCTTTGTCATCGGTATGTTACTTGCCCTAGATTCGATAGTCGGTATCCTCATACCTAGTCCAATCTCATTACCAGCAAGTCTCTTTACTCGTTCCATAATGCATCATCCTATGACTAACTCTTTAGACACTTTGGTTGCAAGGCTCATAGTGATGTGCATTACTGAGAGGGCCTAGAGATACCTCTTCGATACACGGAGTGACAAATCCTAATCTCAATCTATGCCAACTCAACAAACACCATCGGAGACACCTGTAGAGCATCTTTATAATCACCCAGTTACGTTGTGACATTTGATAGCACACAAGGTGTTCCTCTGGTATTCGGGAGTTGCATAATCTCATAGTCAAAGGAACATGTACAAGTCATGAAGAAAGCAATAGAAATAAGTCTAAACGATCATTACGCTAAGCTAACAGATGGGTCTTGTCCATCACATGATTCTCTAATGATGTGATCCCGTTCATCAAATGACAACACATGTCTATGGTTAGGAAACTTAACCATCTTTGATTAACGAGCTAGTCTAGTAGAGGCATACTAGCAGTGGCGGATCCAGGATTTGAAGTTACAAGTGGCGGACTTTTAAAGGTAACGTAAAATCAAAGTCATGATACAATCAAATAAGACAATCTACAAAATTAATTGGCCAACTAGTATGAATTTAGGCAAGACGATCGATGCACTGAATTATTCGAAGTAGTTTATTCTCAAGATGTAGGCGAAAAATATATAACACAAAAAATCATATAAAGAATCAATCTGCTTCATATTCTTAGGTGCCTACGATATCAAATTTATAATTAATTTTCAGGAATTATGCCAATCAGCCAATGCGAAAACAAATTAAAAGATTAGAGGAGACCAAAATAACATGTTCCTTGCTGCCTCAGTTGGCAGCACATTTGTAGTCATTGAATGGGGCGCATGGCGGTGGCGACGGAAACGCTGGCTCCCATTCAGATGGCACCATACTCTTCTTCTCTCTATCCAGCATCATTGATTCGGTGGAGTCGGACGGACCTGGCCTACGCCGTGGCGAGGGCGGCAGGCGGCAGTGGAGGTTCGCGTGACATCGGCGATAGTTTCATGAGCGATTGGAATCGGGAAAGTCAATACTCAGGCTGCGTACAAAAACATAACGGGCTCATCTCATTTCTTTCCGTTGGGCCTTTTTTAAGAATCTGTTGGGCCTTGTTTGGCTGGTCCATCTCAAGCGCTACGTGGCATATCGTCTAGCGAACCATTTATTTCTTCTTCTCTCTTCCTGCTCGTCGCTTGACCTCATCTCTATTGAATCTGCTCGACTTCCATGGCGGCCACAACCACTAGGGGATACCCTGGTTCCCAAAATTTACCCGGGGTGGCCGCCCCTACACGACCCTACATTGGCGCCGCCCCTGCATACTAGGGACACTTTGTTTGTCTATGTATCCACACATGTACTAAGTTTCCGTTTAATACAATTCTAGCATGAATAATAAACATTTATCATGATATAAGGAAATACAAATAACAACTTTATTATTGCCTCTAGGGCATATTCCTTCAGTCTCCCACTTGCACTAGAGTCAGTAATCTAGATTACATAGTAATGATTCTAACACGCATGGAGTCTTGGTGTTGATCATGTTTTGCTTGTGAGAGAGGCTTAGTCAATGGGTCTGCAACATTCAGATCCGTATGTATCTTGCGAATCTCTATATATGTCTCCCTCCTTGACATGATCGCGAATGGAATTGAAGCGTCTCTTGATGTGTTTGGTTCTCTTGTGAAATTTGGATTCCTTCGCCAAGGAAATTGCTCCAGTATTGTCACAAAAGATTTTCATTGGACCCGATGCACTAGGTATGACACCTAGATCGGATATGAACTCCTTCATCCAGACTCCTTCATTTGCTGCTTCCGAAATAGTTATGTACACCGCTTCACACGTAGATCCCGCCACGACACTCTACTTGGAACTACACCAACTGATAGATCCACCATTCAATATAAATATGTATCTGGTTTGTGACTTACAGTCATCCGGATCAGTATCAAAGCTTGCATCGATGTAATCATTTACGACAAGCTCTTTGTCACCTCCATAAACGAGAAACATATCCTTAGTCCTTTTTAGGTATTTCAGGATGTTCTTGACTATTGTCCAGTGATCTACTCCTAGATTACTTTGGTACCTCCTTGCTAAACTAATATCAAGGCACACATCAGGTCTGGTACACAGCATGGCATACATGATAGAACCTACGGTTGATGCATAGGGATTGACTTTCATTTTCTCTCTATCTTCTGCAGTGGTCGGGCATTGAGTCCGACTCAACTTCACACCTTGTAACATGGGCAACAACCCTTTCTTTGACTAATCCATTTTGAACTATCTCTATAGATATGTGCTTTGTGAAAGTCCAATTAAGCATCTTGATATATCTCTATAGATCTTGATGCCCAATATATAAGCACCTTCACGGAGGTCTTTCATTGACAAATTCTTATTGAAGTATCCTTTTATGCTATTCAGAAATTCAGTATCATTTCCGATCAACAATATGTCATCCACATATAATATCAGAAATGCTACAGAGCTCCCACTCACTTTCTTGTAAATATAGGCTTCTCCAAAAGTCTGTATAAAACCATATACTTTGATCACACTATCAAAGCATATATTCCAACTCTGAGAGGCTTGCACCAGTCCATAAATGGATCACTGGAGCTTGCACACTTTGTTAGCACCTTTTGGATCGACAAAACCTTCTGGTTGCATCATATACAACTCTTCTTTAAGATATCCGTTAAGGAATGAAATTTTGACATCCATTTGCCAAATTTCATAATCATAAAATGCGGCAATTTCTAACATGATTCGGACAGACTTAAGCATCGCTACGGGTGAGAAGGTCTCATCATAGTCAACTCCTTGAACTTGTCGAAAACCTTTTGCAACAAGTCGAGCTTTGTAGATGGTAACATTACCGTCAGCGTCAGCCTTCTTCTTGAAGATCCATTTATTCTCTATTGCTTGCCGATCATCGGGCAACTCAACCAAAGTCCACACTTTGATCTCATACATGTATCCCATCTCAGATTTCATGGCCTCAAGCCATTTCGCAGAATCTGGGCTCATCATCGCTTCCTCATAGTTCGTAGGTTCATCACTGTCAAGTAACATGAACTCTAGAACAGGATTACTGTACCACTCTGGTGCGCATCTTACTCCAGTTGACCTACGAGGTTCGGTAGTAACTTGATCAGAAGTTTCATGATCATCATCATTAGCTTCCTCACTAATTGGTGTAGGAATCACTGGATCTGATTTCTGTGATAAACTACTGTCCAATTCGGGAGAAGGTACATGATGTCTACTACACAACCTTCTTCTTGTAGACGTTGTTGGGCCTCCAAGTGCAGAGGTTTGTAGGGCAGTAGCAAATTTCCCTCAAGTGGATGACCTAAGGTTTATCAATCCGTAGGAGGCGTAGGATGAAGATGGTCTCTCTCAAGCAACCCTGCAACCAAATAACAAAGAGTCTCTTGTGTCCCCAACACACCCAATACAATGGTAAATTGTATAGGTGCACTAGTTCAGCGAAGAGATGGTGATATACGTGGTATATGGATAATAGATATGGGTATTTGTAATCTGAAATTATAAAAATAGCAAGGTAACAAATGATAAAAGTAAGTGTAAACGGTATTGCAATGATAGGAAATAGGGCCTAGGGTTCATACTTTCACTAGTGTAAGTCCTCTCAACAATACTAACATAATTGGATCACATAACTATCCCTCAACATGCAACAAAGAGTCACTCCAAAGTCACTAATAGTGGAGAACGAATGAAGAGATTATGGTAGGGTACGAAACCACCTCAAAGTTATTCTTTCCAATCAATCCGTTGGGCTATTCCTATAAGTGTCACAAACAGCCCTAGAGTTCGTACTAGAATAACACCTTAAGACACAAATCAACCAAAACCCTAATGTCACCTAGATACTCCGATGTCACCTCAAGTATCCGTGGGTGTGATTATACGATATGCGTCACACAATCTCAGATTCATCTATTCAACCAACACAAAGGACCTCAAAGAGTGCCCCAAAGTTTCTACCAGAGAATCACGACGAAAACATGTGCCAACCCCTATGCATAGGTTCATGGGCGGAACCCGCAAGTTGATCACCAAAACATACATCAAGTGAATCACGTGATATCCCATTTTCACCACAGATATCCACGGCAAGACATACATCAAGTGTTATCAAATCTTTAAAGACTCAATCCGATAATATAACTTCAAAGGGGAAACTCAATCCATTACAAGAGAGTAGAGGGGGGAAGAAACATCATAGGATCCAAATATAATAGCAAGGCTCGCGATACATCAAGATTGTATCATCTCAAGAACACGAGAGAGAGAGAGAGAGAGATCAAACACATAGCTGCTGGTACATACCCTCAGCCCCGAGGGAGAACTACTCCCTCCTTGTCATGGAGAGCACCGGGATGATGAAGATGGCCACCGGAGAGGGATTCCCCCTCTGGTAGGGTGCCGAAACAGGTCTAGATTGGCTTTCGGTGGCTACGAAGGCTTCTGCGGCAGAACTCCCGATCTATTGTGCTCACGGATGTTTTTAGGGTATATGGAGATATATAGGCGGAAGAAGTACGTCAAGGGGGCCACGAGGGGCTCACGAGGGTGGAGGTCGCGCCAAGGGGTGGGTGCGCCCCCTGCCTCGTGACCTCTTCGCAGATCCCCCGACGTGCACTCCAAGTCTTCTGGGCTTCTTTCCTTCCAAAAGCGAGTTCCGTGAAGTTTCAGGTCAATTGAACTCCGTTTGATTTTCCTTTTCTTCGAAACCCTAAAACAGGGTAAAAACAGAAACCGGCACTAGGCTCTGGGTTAATAGGTTAGTCCCAAAAATGATATAAAAGTGTATAATAAAGCCCATAAACATTCAAAACAATAGATAATATAGCATGGAGAATTCAAAAATTATAGATATGTTGGAGACGTATCAGCATCCCCAAGCTTAATTCCTGCTCGTCCTCGAGTAGGTAAATGATAAAAACAGAATTTTTGATGCGGAGTGCTACTTGGCATAATTTCAATGTGATTCTTCTTAATTCTGGTATGAATATTCAGATCCATAAGATTCAAGACATAAGTTCATATTGACAAAAAAAAGATAATACTTCAAGCATACTAGCTAAGCAATTATGTCTTCTCAAAATAACATGGCCAAAGAAAGTTCATCCCTACAAAATCATATAGTTTAGTCATGTTTCATTTTCGTCACACAAGAATGCTCTCATCATGCACAACCCCGATGACACCAAGCAATTGTTTCATACTTTAGTAATCTCAAACCTATAAACTTTCACGCAATATATGAGCGTGAGCCATGGATATAGCACTATGGGTGGAATAGAATAATGAGGGGGTTATGTGGAGAAGACAAAAAGGAGAAAGTCTCACATCAACGAGGCTAATCAATGGGCTATGGATATGCCCACCGATTGATGTTAATGCAAGGAGTAGGGATTGCCATGCAACGGATGCACTAGAGCTATAAATGTATGAAATATCAACAAAAGAAACTAGTGGGTGTGCATCCAACTTGCTTGCTCACGAAGACCTAGGGCACTTGAGGAGGCCCATTGTTGGAATATACAAGCCAAGTTCTATAATAAAAAGTTCCCACTAGTATATGAAAGTGATAACATGAGAGACTCTCTACTATGAAGATCATGGTGCTACTTTGAAGCACAAGTGTGGTAAAAGGATAGTAACATTGTCCCTTTTCTCTTTTTCTCTCATTCTTTTTGGGCCTTTCCCTTTTTTATGGCCTTTCTCTTTTTTTGGGGCCTTCTCTTTTTTTATGGCCTTTCTCTTTTTTTTTAATTCCTCACTTGGGACAATGCTCTAATAATGATGATCATCACACTTCTATTTATTTACAACTGAATGATTACAACTCGATACTAGAACAAAGATGACTCTATATGAATGCCTCCGGCAGTGTACCAGGATAAGCAATGAATCAAGAGTGACATGTATGAAAGAATTATGAACGGTGGCTTTGCCACAAATACTATGTCAACTACATGATCATGCTAAGCAATATGACAATGACGAATGTGTCCTGACGAACAGAATGATGGAAAGTTGCATGGCAATATATCTCGGAATGGCTATGGAAACGCCATAATAGGTAGGTATGGTGGCTATTTTGAGGAAGATATAAGGAGGTTTATATGTGATAGAGCGTATCATATCACGGGGTTTTGATGCACCGACAAAGTTTGCGCCAACTCTCAATGTGAGAAAGGGCAATGCACGGTACCGAAGAGGCTAGCAAGGATGGAAGGGTGAGAGTGCGTATAATCCATGGACTCAACATTAGTCATAAAGAACTCACATACTTATTGCAAAAATCTACAAGTCATCAAAAACCTCGGCACTACGCGCATGCTCCTAGGGGGATAGATTGGTAGGAAAAGACCATCGCTCGTCCCCGACTGCCACTCATAAGGAAGACAATAAAATAACACCTCATGTTTCAAATTTGTTACACAGCGTTTACCATATGTGCATGCATCGGGACTTGCAAACTTCAAAACAAGCATTTCTCAAATTCACAACTACTCAACTAGCACGACTTTGATATTATTACCTCCATATCTCAAAACAATCATCAAGCATCAAACTTCTCTTAGTATTCAATACTCTATATGAAAGTTTTTACTATTCTTGGATGCCTAGCATATTAGGATTTTAAGCAAATTACCATGCTATTAAGACTCTCAAAATAATCTAAGTGAAGCATGAGAGTTCATCTATTTCTTCAAAATAAAACTACTACCATGCTCTAAAAGATATAAGTGAAGCACTAGAGCAAATGACAAACTACTCCGAAAGATATAAGTGAAGATCAATGAGTAGTCGAATAATTATGCAACTATGTGAAGACTCTCTAACATTTAATAATTTCAGATCTTGGTTTTCTATTCAAACAGCAATCAAAGCAAAATAAAATGATATTCTAAGAATAGCAAACATCATGTGAAGAAGCAAAAACTTAGGATCAACCGATACTAACCGATAGTTGTTGAAGAAGAAAGGTGGGATGCAAACCGGGGCATCCCCAAGCTTAGACGCTTGAGACTTATCGAAATATTATCTTGGGATGCCTTGGGAATCCCCAAGCTTGAGCTTTTGTGTCTCCTTAATTCCTCTCATATCACGGTCTCCCTAAATCTCAAAAGCTTCATCCACACAAAACTCAACAAGGACTCGTGAGATAAGTTAGTATAAACCATTGAAAAAACCTTATCATACTCTACTTTAGCAAATCACTAAAATTATTATTCAACATTGCATACTAAATGCCTCTGCATATTTAATAGTCATATCCTCAAATAGAATCATTAAAGAAGCAACCATATGCAAACAATGCAAACATAACAGCAATCTGCTAAAACAGGATAGTCTGTAAAGAATGCTGCAACATCCATACTTCCCTAGCTCCAAAAATTATGAAATAAAATTCCCACTGTAGTAAATTTATCAGAGCTTAATATGCAAAAGGTTTCAACATTTTATCACATTCTGAATTTTCTAGGGAATTATTGCAACAGAGGTAAACTTTCTGTTTTCAAACAGCGACATGTATACTTGTAACATAGGCATAGTAAAGGCTATCAATGCCACTTTTATTGAAATAAAATATGCAAAACATTTTTATAAATAAAAGCAAGCAAATCCTAACAAAATAAATTGATGCTCCAAGCAAAACACATATCATGTGGCGAATAAAAATATAGCTCCAAGTAAAGTTACCGATGAACTAAGACGAAGGAGGGGATGCCTTCCGGGGCATCCCCAAGCTTAGGCTCTTGGTTGTCCTTGAATATTACCTTGGGGTGCCTTGGGCATCCCCAAGTTTAGGATCTTGCCACTCCTTATTCCATAGTTCATCGAATCCTTACCCAAAACTTGAAAACTTCACAACACAAAACTTAACAGAAAACTCGTAAGCTCCGTTAGTATAAGAAAGAAAATCACCATCATAAGGTACTGTAATGAACTCATTATTTATTTATATTGGTGTTATACCTACTGTATTCCAACTTCTCTATGATTTATAAACTATTTTACTAGCCATAGATTCATCAAAATAAGCAAACAACGCATCAAAAACAGAATCTGTCAAAAACAGAACAGTCTGTAGTAATCTGGATCAAACGTATACTTCTGGAACTCATAAAATTCTCAAATAAATGGCTGGACCTGAGTAATTTATCTATTAATCATCTGAAGAAAGAATTAACTAAATATCACTCTCCAAATAAAAATGGCAGCAATTCGTGAGCGTTAAAGTTTCTGTTTTTTACAGCATGATCAACAAGACTTTCCCCAAGTCTTCCCAAAGGTTCTACTTGGCACAAACACTAATTAAAAGCATAAAACCACATCCAAACAGAGGCTATATGAATTATTTATTACTAAACAGGAATAAAAATAAAGTTGGGTTGCCTCCCAACAAGCGCTATCGTTTAACGCCCCTAGCTAGGCATGATGATTTCAATGATGCTCACATAAAGGATAAGAATTGAAACATAAAGAGGGCATCATGAAGAATATGACTAGCACATTTAAGTCTAACATGCTTCCTATGCATAGCGATTTTGTGAGCAAACAACTTGTGGGAACAATAATCAACTAGCATAGGAGGGCAAAACAAGCATAACTTCAAAACTTTAAGCACATAGAGAGGAAACTTGATATTATTGCAATTCCTACAAGCATATATTCCTCCCTCATAATAATTTTCAGTAGCATCATTGATGAATTCAACAATATAACCAACACCTAAAGCATTCTTTTCATGATCTACAAGCATAGAAATTTTATTACTCTCCACATAAGCAAAATTCTTCTCATTCGGGATAGTGGGAGTATCATAAGAGACTTGGATACTATAAATTGTTTCCACATTAAAAGAGTAATGTTCAGAGAAGGGATAATCATAATCATGACAAGTTTTATAAATATACTCACTACTTTTTATAGCATATGTATCATCACAATAATTATCATAAGTAGGAGGCATGCTATCATCATTATAAATTTGCATATCAAAACATGGGAGACTAAAAATATCATCTTCATTAAGCGTAGCATCCCTAATCTTGGGACAAACATTAATTGCAGAAAATATATTCTCAAAAACATCATCTTCATCAAACATAGCATCCCCAAGCTTGGGCCTTTTCATATCATAAGCATAATCACTCTCGTCATTAATAGTATAGCAATTATCGTATTCTTCCAAGCAAGTGCCAAAAAGATTTTCAAGATCATAAGAAGTATGATTATCTTCCACAATTATATTTTCATGAGGCACAATAGTAATAGGAGCAGCATTATTTGAGATAGATATCTTTTTACCTCTCTTCCTTTTTCTTTTCTTCTTCACCACATCATGTGTGGGTTCAATCCTCTTTTTGGAGCTCCTTATTAATGAGATTGGTTGAATAGGAGGCTCCTCCTCGTTACCTGATTCATCATAAGAAATAATAGGAGGATATTGGGAAGCCTCTTCCCTTTCATTAGTATTCATCTTCTATTTGTTTTCTTTTCTTTATGTAGTTGGCAATATAAGGATTTCCAATGCAATTCACCGCACGATACATATAAATTTTTTCTAGATCAAAATGAAGAACTTTATCAAGGGAAAATTCTGGAATATCCTTAGTTATACATTTCATTTCTTCGTAGCCCATAAGCAAACTAAGTTCATTATAATGTGCAAGGGAAATCAAGTCATCACAATTTTTGGACACGATTAGATCATGAAACAATTTGTATCAGATAATTAAATGACCATGTTCATTACAAAGCTCACAAGTATGGCCAAGAAAATTTAAATTTTCAGCACAATCATCTAGCTCTTCTTGCAACAATTTAGTTTCTAAGTACTTATGCTTCTTGAAATATCTATCTTCTCTATTTGGTGTGTACTTACAAACCCAATGCACTCCACAAAAATTGACATGTTTATAGGAGACATTTTCATCATAACTAGTGCAATCATCATTAGTATCATGGATATTCAAAGAATTCGTACTAATAACATTGCAAGCATGCTCATCATTCAAAGATTTAGTGCCAAACATTTTATAGATTTCTTCTTCCAGCACTTGAGCACAATTTTCCTTTCCATCATACTTCAAAAAAATATTAAAAAGGTGAAGCGTATAAGACAAACTCAATTCCACTTTTTATAGTTTTCTTTTATAAACTAAACTAGTGATAAAACAAGAAACTAAAACACTCGATTGCAAGATCTAAAGATATACCTTCAAGCACTCACCTCCCCGGCAACGGCGCCAGAAAAGAGCTTGATGTCTACTACACAACCTTCTTCTTGTAGACGTTGTTGGGCCTCCAAGTGCAGAGGTTTGTAGGGCAGTAGCAAATTTCCCTCAAGTGGATGACCTAAGGTTTATCAATCCGTAGGAGGCGTAGGATGAAGATGGTCTCTCTCAAGCAACCCTGCAACCAAATAACAAAGAGTCGCTTGTGTCCCCAACACACCCAATACAATGGTAAATTGTATAGGTGCACTAGTTCGGCGAAGAGATGGTGATACAAGTGGTATATGGATAATAGATATGGGTATTTGTAATATGAAATTATAAAAACAGCAAGGTAACGAATGATAAAAGTGAGCGTAAACAATATTGCAATGATAGGAAATAGGGCCTAGGGTTCATACTTTCACTAGTGTAAGTCCTCTCAACAATACTAACATAATTGGATCACATAACTATCCCTCAACATGCAACAAAGAGTCACTCCAAAGTCACTAATAGCGGAGAACGAACGAAGAGATTATGGTAGGGTACGAAACCACCTCAAAGTTATTCTTTCCAATCAATCCGTTGTGCTATTCCTATAAGTGTCACAAACAACGCTAGAGTTCATACTAGAATAACACCTTAAGACCCTAATGTCACCTAGATACTCCAATGTCACCTCAAGTATCTGTGGGTATGATTATACGATATGCGTCGCACAATCTCAGATTCATCTATTCAACCAACACAAAGGACCTCAAAGAGTCCCCAAAGTTTCTACCAGAGAATCACGATGAAAACATGTGCCAACCCCTATGCATAGGTTCATGGGCAGAACCCGCAAGTTGATCACCAAAACATAAATCAAGTGAATCACGTGATATCCCATTGTCACCACAGATATCCACGGCAAGACATACATCAAGTGTTCTCAAATCTTTATAGACTCAATCCGATAATATAACTTCAAAGGGGAAACTCAATCCATTACAAGAGAGTAGAGGGGGGAAGAAACATCATAGGATCCAAATATAACAGCAAGGCTCGCGATACATCAAGATCGTATCATCTCAAGAACACGAGAGAGAGAGAGAGAGAGAGATCAAACACATAGCTACTGGTACATACCCTCAGCCCCGAGGGAGCACTACTCCCTCCTCGTCATGGAGAGCACTGGGATGATCAAGATGGCCACCGGAGAGGGATTCCCCCTCCGGCAGGGTGCCGGAACGGGTCTAGATTGGCTTTCGGTGGCTACGGAGGCTTCTGGCGGCGGAACTCCCGATCTATTGTGCTCACGGATGTTTTTAGGGTATATGAAGATATATAGGCGGAAGAAGTACGTCAGGGGGGCCACGAGGGGCTCACGAGGGTGGAGGGCACGCCCAGGGGGTAGGGCGCCCCCCACCTCGTGACCTCCTCGCAGATCCCCTGACATGCACTCCAAGTCTTCTGGGCTTCTTTCCTTCCAAAAATGAGTTCCGTGAAGTTTCAGGTCAATTGGACTCCGTTTGATTTTTTCCTTTTCTTCGAAACCCTAAAACAGGGTAAAAACTGAAACTGTCACTGGGCTCTGGGTTAATAGGTTAGTCCCAAAAATGATATAAAAATGTATAATAAAGCCCATAAACATTCAAAATAGTAGATAATATAACATGGAGCAATCAAAAATTATAGATACGTTGGAGACGTATTAGTACAATTTCCTCATCAAGTTCTACTTTCCTCCCACTCACTTCTTTCGAGAGAAACTCCTTCTCTAGAAGGGATCTATTCTTAGCAACGAGTATCTTGCCTTCGTATCTATGATAGAAGGTGTACCCAACAGTCTTGTTTGGGTACCCTATGAAGACACATTTCTCCGATTTGGGTTCGAGCTTATCAGGTTGAAGCTTTTTCACATAAGCATCGCAGACCCAAATTTAAGAAACGACAACTTGGGTTTCTTGCCAAACCAGATTTCATATGGTGTCGTCTCAACGGATTTAGATGGTGCCCTATTTAACGTGAATGCAGCCGTCTCTAAAGCATAACCCCAAAACGATAGTGGTAAATCAGTAAGAGACATCATAGATCGCATCATATCTAATAAAGTACGATTACGATGTTCGGACACACCATTACGCTGTGGTGTTCCACGTGGCGTGAGTTGTGAAACTATTCCACATTGTTTCAAATGAAGACCAAACTCGTAACTCAAATATTCACCTCCATGATCAGATCATAGAAACTTTATTTTCTTGTTACGATGATTTTCCACTTCACTCTGAAATTCTTTGAACTTTTCAAATGTTTCAAACTTATGTTTCATCAAGTATATCCACCCATATCTGCTCAAATCATCTGTGAAAGTCAAAAAATAACGATACCCGCCGCGAGCCTCAACACTCATCGGACCGCATACGTTAGTATGTATTATTTCCAACTAGTGTGTTGCTCGCTCCATTGTTCCGTAGAATGGAGCCTTAGTCATCTTGCCCGTGAGGCATGGTTCGCAAGCATCAAGTGATTCATAATCAAGTGATTCCAAAGTCCATCAGCATGGAGTTTTTTCATGCGCTTTACACCAATATGACCTAAATGGCGGTGCCACAAATAAGTTGCACTATCATTATTAAAGTTGTATCTTCTAGCTTCAATACTATGAATATGTGTATCATTATGCTACCTCTTGAGCACTGCGTTGGTTTTTCCCCGAAGAGGAAGGGATGATGCAGCAAAGTAGCGTAAGTATTTCCCTCAGTTTTTGAGAACCAAGGTATCAATCCAGTAGGAGGCTACGCGCGAGTCCCTCGTACCTGCACAAAACAAATAAATCCTCGCAACCAGCGCGATAAGGGGTTATCAATCCCTACACGGCCACTTACGAAAGTGAGATCTGATAGATATGATAAGATAATATTTTTGGTATTTTTATGATAAAGATGAAAAGTAAAATAAAAGCAAAGTAAAAAGCAAAGGAAATAACTAAGTATTGGAAGATTAATATGATGAAGATAGACCCGGGGGCCATAGGTTTCACTAGTGGCTTCTCTCAAGAGCATAAGTATTCTACGGTGGGTGAACGAATTACTGTTGAGCAATTGACAGAATTGAGCATAGTTATGAGAATATCTAGGTATGATCATGTATATAGGCATCACGTCCGAGAGTAGACCGACTCCTACCTGCATATACTACTATTACTCCACTCATCGACCGCTATCCAGCATGCATCTAGAGTATTAAGTTAATGAAAATAGAGTAACGCCTTAAGCAAGATGACATGATGTAGAGAGATAAACTCATGCAATATGATGAAAACCCCATCTTGTTATCCTCGATGGCAACAATACAATACGTGCCTTGCTGCCCCTACTGTCACTGGGAAAGGACACCGCAAGATTGAACCCAAAGCTAAGCACTTCTCCCATTGCAAGAAAGATCAATCTAATAGGCCAAACCAAACTAATAATTCGAAGAGACTCACAAAGATAACCAATCATACATAAAAGAATTCAGAGAAGATTCAAATGTTGTTCATAGATACACTTGATCATAAACCCACAATTCATCTGTCTCAACAAACACACTGCAAAAAGAAGATTACATCGAATAGTTCTCCACAAGAGAGAGGGAGAACATTGTAATGAGATCCAAAAAGAGAGAAGAAGCCATCTAGCTAATAACTATGGACCCATAGGTCTGAGATGAACTACTCACACTTCATCAGAGGGGCTATGGTGATGATGTAGAAGCCCTCCATGATGGATACCCCCTCCGGCGAAGCTCCGGAACAAGCCCCAAGATGGGATCTCATGGATACAGAAAGTTGCGGCGGTGGGATTAGGGTTTTGGCTCCGTATCTAATCGTTTGGGGGTACGTAGGTATATATAGGAGGAAGGAGTACGTCGGTGGAGCAACAGGGGGCCCATGAGGGTGGAGGGCGCGCTTGGGGGATAGGCGCGCCCCCTACCTCATGGCTCCTCCCTTGTTTCTTGACATAGGGTCCAAGTCTCCTGGATCATGTTCGGCGAGAAAATCACGTTCCCGAAGGTTTCATTCTGTTTGGACTCCGTTTGATATTCCTTTTCTTCGAAACCCTAAAATAGGCAAACAAATAGCAATTCTGGGCTGGGCCTCCGGTTAATAGGTTAGTCCCAAAAATAATATAAAAGTGGATAATAAAGCCCAATAATGTCCAAAACAGTAGATAATATAGCATGGAGCAATCAAAAATTATAGATACGTTGGAGACGTATCACACTACTATCGAGATTCAACAAAAATAGACCACTCATCAAGGGTGCATGACCATAAAAGATATTACTCATATAAATAGAACAACCATTATTCTCTGATTTAAATGAATAACCGTCTCGCATCAAACAAGATCAATATATAATGTTCATGCTTAACGCTGGCACCAAATAACAATTATTCAGGTCTAAAACTAATCCTGAAGGTAGATGTAGAGGTAGCGTGCTGACAGCGATCACATCGACTTTGGAACCATTTCCCACGCGCATCGTCACCTCGTCCTTAGCCAATCTTCGTTTAATACGTAGTCCCTGTTTCGAGTTGCAAATATGAGCAAGAGAACTAGTCAAATACTCAGGCGCTACTGCGAGCATTAGTAAGGTACACATCAATAACATGTATATCAAATATACTTTTCACTTTGCCGTCCTTCTTAACTGCCAAATACTTGGGGCAGTTCTGCTTCTAGTGACCAGTCCCTTTGCAGTAGAAGCACTCAATCTCAGGCTTAGGTCCAGACTTGAGCTTCTTCATTTGAGCAGCAACTTGCTTGTCGTTCTTCTTGAAGTTCCCCTTCTTCCCTTTGCCCTTTTTCTTGAAACTAGTGGTCTTGTTAACCATCAACACTTGATGCTCCTTCTTGATTTCTACCTCTGCAGCCTTTAGCATCGCGAAGAGCTCGGGAATTGTCTTATCCATCCCTTGCATATTATAGTTCATCATGAAGCTTTTGTAGCTTAGTGGCAGTGATTGAAGAACTCTGTCAATGACACTATCATTAGGAAGATTAACTCCCAATTGAGTCAAGTGGTTGTGGTACCCAGACATTCTGAGTATATGTTCACAGACAGAACTGTTCTCCTCCCTCTTGAAGCTATAGAACTTATTAGAGACTTCATATCTCTCAATCCGGGCATTTGCTTGAAATATTAACTTCAACTCCTGGAACATCTCATATGCTCCATGACGTTCAAAACATCGTTGAAGTCCTGATTCTAAGCCGTAAAGCATGGCACACTGAACTATCGAGTAGTCATTAGCTTTGCTCTGCCAGACGTTCATAACGTCCAGAGTTGATCCTGCAGCGGTACTTGCACCATGCGGTGCTTCCAGCACGTAATTCTTCTGTGCAGCAATGAGGATAATGCTCAAGTTACGGACCCAGTCCGTGTATTTTCTACCATCATCTTTCAACTTAGCTTTCTCTAGGAACACATTAAAATTCAATGGAACGGTAGCACGGGCCATTGATCTACGACAACATAGACATGCAAAATACTATCACGTACTAAGTTCATGATAAATTAAAGTTCAATTAATCATATTACTTAAGGACTCCCACTTAGATAGACATCCCTCTATTCATCTAAATGATCACATGATCCATATCAACTAAACCATGTCCAATCATCACGTGAGATGGAGTAGTTTTCAATGGTGAACATCACTATGTTGATCATATCTACTATATGATTCACGTTCGACCTTTCGGTCTTAGTGTTCCGAGGCCGTATCTGCATATGCTAGGCTCGTCAAGTTCAACCTGAGTATTCTGCGTGTGCAAAAATGGCTTGCACCCGTTGTATGTGAACATAGAGCTTATCACACCCGATCATCACGTGGTGTCTCCGCATGATGAACTGTAGCAACGGTGCATACTCATGGAGAACACTTATACCTTGAAATTTAGTGAGGGATCACCTTATAATGCTACCGCCGTACTAAGCAAAATAAGATGCATAAAGGATAAACATCACATGCAATCAAAATAAGTTATATGATATGGCCATCATCATCTTGTGCCTTTGATCTCCATCTCCAAAGCACCGTCATGATCACCATCGTCACCGGCTTGACATCTTGATCTCTATCGTAGCATTGTTGTCGTCTCACCAACTATTGCTTCTACTACTATCGCTACCGCTTAGTGATAAAGTAAAGCAATTACATGGAGATTGCATTTCATACAATAAAGAGACAACCATATGGCTCCTGCCAGTTGCAGATGACTACTACAAAACATGATCATCCCATACAATAATTTATATCTCATCACGTCTTGACCATATCACATCACAACATGCCTTGCAAAAAAAGTTAGACGTCCTCTACTTTGTTGTTGCAAGTTTTACGTGGCCGCTACATGCTTCTAGCAAGAACCGTTCTTACCTACGCATCAAAACCACAACGATTTTTGTCAAGTGTGCTATTTTAACCTTCAACAAGGACCGGACGCAGTCAAACTCAATTCAACTAAAGTTGGAGAAATAGACACCCGCTAGCCACCTATGTGCGAAGCACGTCGGCAGAACCAGTCTCATGAACATGGTCATGTAATGTTGGTCTGGGCCGCTTCATCCAACAATACCACCGAATCAAAGTAAGATATTGCTGGTAAGCAGTATGACTATTATCACCCACAACTCTTTGTGTTCTCCTCATGCATAAAACATCTACGCATAGACATGGCTCTGATACCACTGTTGGGGAACGTAGTATTTCAAAATTTTCCTATGATCACGCAATATCTATCTATGAGAAACATAGCAACGAGCGGGGAGAGTGTGTCCATGTACCCTCGTAGACCGAAAGTAGAAGCTTTAGTAACGCGGTTGATGTAGTCGAACGTCTTTGCGATCCAACCAATCCAAGCACCGAACGTACGGCACCTCCGCGTTCAGCACACGTTCAGATCGATGACGTCCCTCGATCTCTTGATCCAGTTGAGGACGAGGGAGAGTTCCGTCAGCATGACGGCGTGGTGACGGTGATGATGAAGTTGCCGGTGCAGGGCTTCGCCTAAGCACTACGACGATATGAGCGAGGTGTGTAACTGTGGAGGGGGGCACCGCACATGGCTAAGATAAGGCTTGGTGTGCCTTTGGGGTGCGCCCTCCCACGTATATAAAGGGGGGAGGAGAGGTGGCCGGCCCAAGGGGGCGCGCCAGGTGTGGGGAGTCCTACTAGGACTCCCTAGTCCAAGTAGGATTCCCCTCTCCTTTTTTCCTTTTTCAGAATAGCAAAGAGGGAAAGAGAGGATGAGTAGGAGAGGGAAAGGGGAGCACTGCCCCCACCCCTTGTCCAATTCGGATTGGCAAGCAGGGCGCGCGCCACCTCCCTGGCCAGCCCTCTCTCCTCCACTAAGGCCCATGTGTGGCCCATTAACTTCCCCGGGGGGGTCAGTAACCCCCGGTACTCGGAAACTTATCTGATACTTCCCAAAACCATTCCGGTGTCCGAATATAACCTTCCAATATAAGAATCTTCACCTCTCGACCATTTCGAGACTCCTCATCATGTCCGTGATCTCATCCGGGACTCCGAACAAACTTCGGTCATCAAATCACATAACTCATAATACAAATCGTCATCGAACGTTAAGCGTGCGGACCCTATGGGTTCGAGAACTGTGTAGACATGACTGAGACACATCTCCAATCAATAACCAATAGCGGAACCTGGATGCTCATATTGGGTCATACATATTCTACGAAGATCTTTATCGGTCAAACCGCATAACAACATACGTTGTTCCCTTTGTCATCGGTATGTTACTTGCCGGAGATTCGGTCGTCAGTATCCTCATACCTAGTTCAATCTCGTTACCGGCAAGTCCCTTTACTCGTTCGTAATGCATCATCCAGTGACTAACTCTTTAGACACTTTGCCTGCAAGGCTCATGGTGATGTGCATTACCGAGAGGGCCCAGAGATACCTCTCCGATACACGGAGTGACAAATCCTAATCTCAATCTATGCCAACTCAACAAACACCATAGGAGACACCTGTAGAGCATCTTTATAAGAATCCAGTTATGTTGTGACGTTTGATAGCACACAAGGTGTTCCTGTGGTTTACGGGAGTTGCATAATCTCATAGTCAGAGAAACATGTATAAGTCATGAAGAAAGCAATAGCAATAAAACTAAACGATCATTATGGTAAGCTAACGGATGGGTCTTTCCCATCACATCATTCTCTAATGATGTGATCCCGTTCATCAAATGACAACACATGTCTATGGTTAGGAAACTTAACCATCTTTGGTTAACGAGGTAGTCTAGTAGAGACATACCGGGGACACTTTGTTTGTCTATGTATCCACACATGTACTAAGTTTCCGTTTAATACAATTCTAGCATGAATAATAAACATCTATCATGATATAAGGAAATATAAATAACAACTTTATTATTGCCTCTAGGGAATATTTCCTTCACCTTGGCCCATTAGGTGTCTTCTGGTCCATAAAAAATCTCCGTAAAGTTTCATTGCATTTGGACTCCGTTTGGAATTGACTCTCTACGATGTAAAAAACATGCAAAAAACAGCAACTGGCACTTGGCACTATGTCAATAGGTTAGTACCAAAAAATGATATAGAATGACTATAAAATGATTATAAAACATCCAAGATTGATAATATAATAGCATGGAATAATCAAAAATTATAGATACGTTGGAGTCATATCAGCATCCCCAAGCTTAACTCCTACTCGTCCTCAAGTAGGTACGTGATAAAAACAGAATTTTTTATGTGGAATGTTGCCTAACATGTCATATCATATTCTTTTCTTTATAGCATGGACATTTGGACTTTTATATTTTTCAAAGCAATAGTCTAGTTTTGACATGATAACTTAAATACTCAAGCATATCAACAAGCAACCATGTCTTTCAAAATATCAATGCTAAAATAAGATATCCCTAGCCCATCATGCTCAATCATTGATCCATTCATGAAACACACTCGCATATTAACTACACCCAATGCTCAAGTATGATCATAGTGCCTCCTAGTTGGTGCTTTTATAGGAGAAGATGGAGACTCAAATTCAAAAATAAAAATTGCATAAAGTAAAAGAAAGGCCCTTCGTAGAGGGAAGTAGGGATTTGTGGAGGTGCCAGAGCTCAAAGCGAAAAACTTAGAAATAAAAACATTTTGGGGGTGTGTCCTTCCCACCAACGAAAACGACTTAGAGATCACAACACTTTCCATGCTAGATATATCATAGGCGGTTCCCAAACAGAAAATAAAGTTTATTCCTTTTTCCACCATACTTTCACTTTCCATGGCTAACCGTATCCATAGGTGCCTTCCATACCAACACTTACCAAGGAATTTATTATTTGACAAGATAAAGTAAATTCATTTTTCATTTCGGGACTGAGCATCCCTAATACCTTTGCCTTACTCTCGTGCAATGACAAGTGAATAAACACCCATCGTGAGAATAACACATCTAGCATGGAAAATATTAGCCACCCGTCACCGCTCCGCGAGCGGAACGAACACACAAAAGAGAAGTTTATTTTGAAAATTAGAGATGGCACATACAAATTTGCTTAGAACGGCAAAAGAATACCACCTATAGGTTGATATAGTTGACTCATGTGGCAAAAGCGGTTTAAAGGTTTTTGGATGAACAAGTAGTGATCATACTTAGTGCAAAATGAAGGCTAGCAAAAGATTCAGAAGCGACCAACCAAGAAATGAATAATCCCATAAGCGAGCATTAAGCATAATTAACACTGAATAATGCACCACAAGTAGGATATAATTTCATTGCATAATTATTGACTTCCATGCTTGCATAGGGAATCACAACCTTAACACCAATATTCTTACTAAAGCATAATTACTCATCAACATAACTCACATATCACATCACCATATCTCAAAACTATTACTAAGAATCAAGTTTATTTTGTCAAATGATCTTCATGAAAGTTTTTATTATATCCTTATTGGATATCTATCACTTTGGAACTAATTTTCATATGTCGCTTTTGATAAGCTCAAACAAATATAAGTGAAGATCATGAGCATAATTTTTCTTTCTCTCAAATTAATTTAAGAGAAGCAAGAGAGAATTTCTTGAAAATTTTACTAACTCTCAAATAAATCTCAGTGAATCAAGAGAGCATTTCTTCAAAAATACTAAAGCACACCATGCTCAAAAAGATATAAGTGAAGCACTAGAGCAAGTCCATAGCTCATAAAAATTTAAGTGAAGCATAGAGAGCAATTCTAACAAGTCATGACATAATTTTGGCTCTCTCAAATAGGTGTGTCCAGCAAGGAATCAAGGCTTAAAACACAAAATAAAACAAGCAAAGACTCATATCATACAAGACGCTCCAAGCTAAACACATAGTATGTGACGAATAAAAATATAGATTAGAGTAAGATATCAATGGGTCGTTAGAAGAAAGAGGGGATGCCACTCGAGGGCATCCCCAAGCTTAGTTGCTTGCTCTCTTTTGGATAATAGCTTGGGATGTCGGGGCATCCCCAAGCTTAGGCTCTTCTTACTCCTTATTCCTTCATCCATCGTAAGATAACCCAAAACTTGAAAACTTCAATCACACAAAACTCAACAAAAGCCTTCGTGAGATCCGTTAGTATAAGAAAACAAATCACTACTATAAGTGATGTAGTAAACCAATTCATATTTTGTTCTTGCATTATATCTACTGTATTCCAACTTTTTTATGGCAAAAACTCATCAAAGAAAACCATAGAGCCATCAAAACAAGCACACAATGCAAAGCAAACAGAATCTGTCAGAACAGAACAGTCTGTAGCAATCTAGCTATTTCAAATACTTCTGTAACTCCAAAAACTCTGAACAATTAGGACGGCCTGAGTAATTTGTATATTGATCTACTGCAAAAGGAATGGGTATTTTATCGCTCTCTTGTTAAAAGTTTCCGTTTTTTCAGCAAGATCTAACAACTATCACCCAAGAAGATCCTAAAGGCTTTACTTGGCACAAACACTAATTAAAACACAAAAAACACAGTCATAACAGTAGCGTAATTGTGCTAACACTCAAGAACAGAAAGCAAAAAGCAAAAATAAATTTTATTTGTTGGGTTGCCTCCCAACAAGCGCTATCGTTTTATGCCCCTAGTTAGGCATAAGATTTCAATGACGCTCACATGAAAAATAAGAATTGAAACACAAAGAGAGCATCATGAAACATATGACAAACATATTTAAGTCTAACATACTTTCTATGCATCATAATTTTATAAGCAAACAAATCATCAAGGCAAGAAATATCTACCATATGCAAGGAAGAAGAAAGAAACAATAGCAATCTCAACATAACGAGAGGTAATTTAGTAACATGAAAATTTCTATAACAATATTTTCCTCTATAAAAATAATTACATGTAGGATGATAATCAAACTCAACAATATAGCTATCATATAAAATATTCTCTTCATGATCCACATGCATAAAAGTTCTATGATCTTCCAAAATAGTGGGATTAACATCAACTAAAGTCACTACCTCTCCAAACCCACTTTCATCAAAAATTTCATAAGATTGAACATTATCCAAATATTTGGGATTATTTTTAGCTAAAGTTGACACTCTTCCAAACCCAGTTTTAATATTATCGCAAGCATATTCATCATGAGATTTAAATAAATTTTCAAGATCATAAGAATCATCACCCCAATCTTGATCATTGCAACAAGTAGTGGACATAGCAAAATTAGCACCCCCAAGCTTGGGGTTTTGCATATTATTATCACAATTGACATTAATAGAATTTATAATAAAATCATTGCAATCATGCTTTTCATTAAAGGAGCTATCATGAACCACTTCAGAAATTTCTTCATCACACTTTTCAGATTCACAAATCTCAAGCAAAACTTCATAAAGACAATCTAGTGCACTCAACTCACTAGCAATTGGTTCAACATGATTAGATCTTATAAAAAGATTAGCAAGTGGATGGGGATCCATATCAATAGATTTTTAGCAAGCAAAGATGCAAGCATATAGAAGGCACATGGCAACATAAGCAAACAAAAGATTTGACGAGGAAAAGGCGAACGGAAAAGGGGGCGAATAAAACGGCAAATTTTTGTGAAGTGGGGGAGAGGAAAAAGAGAGGCAAATGGAAAATAATGTAAATTGTGAGGACATGAGATTTGTGATTAGGAACCTGGTATATGTTGAAGATCCTCCCCGGCAACGGCGCCAGAAATTCCTTTTGATGTCGCTTGAAGCTACGTCGGTATTTCCCCAAAGAGGAAGGGATGATGCAGCCCATCGGCGGTAGGTATTTCCCTCAGACGTGAAACCAAGGTTATCGAACCAGTAGGAGAACCAAGCAAAACAACATAAACAACACCTGCACACAAATAACAAATACTCGCCACCCGACGTGTAAAAGGAGGGTTTGTCAATCCCTTTTTGGTAACGGCGCCAGAAATTGGCAAACAGACGTGAGAGAGTTGTAAATATTGATAGATCAAATGCCAAATAAAACAAATTGCAGCAAGGTATTTTTGTATTTTTGGTTTAGTAGATCTGAAAATAAAAGGCAAATAAAATAGATTGCGAAGGCAAATAATATGAGAAAGAGATCCCGGGGGCGTAGGTGGGTAAACAAATTACTGTTGGGAAATTGATAGAACTTCAAATACTCATGACGATAACCAGGCAATGATCATTACATAGGCATCACGTCCAAGATTAGTAGACCGACTACTGCCTGCATCTACTACTATAACTCCACACATCGACCGTTATCCAGCATGGATCTAGTGTATTAAGTTCATGGAGAAACGGAGTAATGCAATAAGAATGATGACATGATGTAGACAATATCTATCTATGTAGAGATAGACCCCATCATTTTATCCTTAGTAGCAATGATACACACGCGTCGGTTCCCCTTCTATCACTGGGATCAAGCACTGTAAGATCGAACCCACTACAAAGCACCTCTTCCCATTGCAAGATAAATAGATCAAGTTGGCCAAACAAAACCCAAATATCGGAGAAAAATACGAGGCTATAAGAAATCATGCATATAAGAGATCAAAGAAACTCAAATAACTTCCATGGACATAAAAACATAGATCTGATCATAAACTCAAAGTTCATTCGATCCCAACAAACACACCGCAAAAAGAGTTACATCATATGGATCTCCAAGATACCATTGTATTGAGAATCAAACGAGAGAGAGGAAGCCATCTAGCTACTAACTACGGACCCGGAGGTCTACAAAGAACTACTCACGCATCATCGGAGAGGCACCAATGGAAGTGGTGAACCCCTCTGTGATGGTGTCTAGATTGGATCTGGTGGTTCTGGACTCTGCGGCAGCTGGAATTGATTTTCGTCGACTCCCCTAGGGTTTCTGGAATATTGAGGTATTTATAGAGCAAAGAGTCGGTTCGGGAGACACCCAAGGTGGGCACAACCCTCCAGGGCGCGCCTGGGCCTCCTGGCGCGCCCTGGTGGGTTGTGCTCTACTCGGAGCACCCCCAGGCGCAGCCTTAGCACATTAGGTGTCTTCTGGTCCATAAAAAATCTCCATAAGGTTTCGTTGCATTTGGACTCCGTTTGGTATTGATTTTCTGCGATGTAAAAAACATGCAAAAACAGCAACTGGCAGTTGGCACTATGCCAATAGGTTAGTACCAAAAATGATATAAAATGACTATAAAACATCCAAGATTGATAATATATAGCATGGAACAATCAAAAATTCTAGATACGTTGGAGACGTATCAGCTATCAAACGTCACAACATAACTAGGTGATCATAAAGATGCTCTACAGGTATCTCCGAAGGTATTTGTTGAGTTGGCATGGATCAAAATTGGGATTTGTCACTCTGTGTATTGGAGAGGTATCTATGGGCCCTCTCGATAATACACATCACAAGTAGGTTGCAAGCAAATTGACTAAGGAGTTAGTTATGAGATAATGTATTATAGAAAAATTAAAGAGACTTGCCAGTAACGAGATTGAACTAGGTATGAAGATATCGACGATTGAATCTCCGGCAAGTAACATACCGACAGACAAAGGGAATTATGTATGTTGTCATAAAGGTTTGACCGATAAAGATCTTCATAGAATATGTAGGAACCAATATGGGCATCCAGGTCACGCTATTGGTTATTGACCGGAGAGGTGTCTCGGTCATGTCTACATAGTTCTCGAACCCGTAGGGTCCGCACGCTTAACGTTCGTTGATGATATAATATTACATGAGTTATGTGAGTTGATGTTGTTCAGTGTCCCATATGAGATCATGGACATGATGAGGAGCTTCGGAATGGTCCGGAAGGGGGGCTAGGGCAGGGGCCAAGGGTGGCCGCTTCCCACCTTGGGGTTGCCCTAGGCTGCCTCCCCTCCTCCCCCACCTATATATATGTGTGTGTGGAGGGAGAGGGGCAATAGACACCAAGATTCCCTAGCCCCCTCCCTCTAGTTCATCCTTGGTCATATTTTCATAGTGCTCAGCGAAGCCCTGCGGAGATAGTTGCATCACCACCGTCACCATACCATTGTGCTGCCGGAACTCATCTACTACTTCGCCGGTCTTGCTGGATCAAGATGGTGAGGACGTCATTGAGCTGAACGCGTGCTGAGCATGGAGGTGTTGTATGTTCGGTACTTGATCGGACGGATCGTAAAGGTGTACGACTGTTACCTCTTGAGCACTGCGTTGGTTTTCCCTTGAAGAGGAAAGGGTGATGCAGCAAAGTAGCGTAAGTATTTCCCTCAGTTTTTGAGAACCAAGGCATCAATCCAGTAGGAGATCACGCTCAAGTCCCATGCACCTACACAAACAAATAAGAACCTCGCAACCAACGCGATAAAGGGGTTGTCAATCCCTTCACGGTCACTTACGAGAGTGAGATATGATAGATATGATAAGATAATATTTTTGGTATTTTTATGATAAATAGAAATAAAGATGCAAAGTAAAATAAACGGCAAAGTAAATAACTAAGTGTTGGAAGATTAATATGATGGAAGATAGACCCAGTGGCCATAGGTTTCACTAGTGGCTTCTCTCAAGAGCATAAGTATTACGGTGGGTAAATGAATTATTGTCGAGCAATTGATAGAATTGAGCATAGTTATGAGAATATCTAGGTATGATCATGTATATAGGTATCACATCTAAGACAAGTAGAACGAAACGATTCTGCATCTACTACTATTACTCCACATATCGACCGCTATCCAGCATGCATCTAGAGTATTAAGTTCATAAGAACAGAGTAATGCTTTAAGGAAGATGACATGATGTAGAGGGATAAACTCATGTAATATGATATAAACCCCATCTTTTTATCCTCGATGGCAACAATACAATACGTGTCGGTTCCCTTTCTATCACTGGGATCAAGCACCGCAAGATTGAACCCAAAGCTAAGCACTTCTCCAATTGCAAGAAAGATCAATCTAGTAGGCCAAACCAAACGGATAATTCGAAGAGACTTGCAAAGATAAACCAATCATACATAAAATAATTTAGAGGAGAATCAAATATTGTTCATAGATAATCTGGATCATAAACCCACAATCCATTGGATCTCAACAAACACACCGCAAAAGAAGATTACATCGAATAGATCTCCAAGAAGACCGAGGAGAACTTTGTATTGAGATCCAAAGAGAGAGAAGAAGCCATCTAGCTACTAGATATGGACCCGTAGGTCTGAAGTAAACTACTCACACATCACCGAAGAGGCCATGGAGTTGACGTAGAGGCCCTCCGTGATCAATGCCCCCTCCAGCAGAGCTCCGAAAAAGGCCCGAGATGGGATCTCTCGGGTACAGAAGGTTGCGGCGGTGGAATTAGGTTTTAGTGGTGCTCCTGGATGTTTGGGGGTATGTGGATATATATAGGAGGAAGAAGTACCCCGGTGGAGCAACGGAGGGCCCACGAGGGTGGAGGGCGCGCCCAGGGGGTAGGCGTGCCCCCTGCCTCGTGCCTTCCTCCCTTGTTTCTTGACGGCCACTCCAAGTCTCCTGGATCACGTTTGTTGAGAAAATCATGTTCCCGAACGTTTCATTCCGTTTGGACTCCGTTTGATATTCCTTTTCTTCGAAACCCTAAAATAGGCACAAAAAACAGCAATTTGGGCTGGGCCTCCGGTTAGTAGGTTAGTCCCAAAAATGATATAAAAGTGTAAAATAAATCCCATTAACATCCAAAATAGATAATATAATAGCATGGAGCAATAAAAAATTATAGATAAGTTGGAGATGTATCAACGACTACATCAACCGTGTTGATAAACACTTCCGCTGAATGGTCTACGAGGGTACGTCGACACACTCTCCCCTCTCATAGTTATGCATCTCCATGGATAGATCTTGCATGTGCGTAGAATTTTTTTGTTTTCCATGCAACATTCCCCAACAGTGGTATCAGAGCCAGGTCTATGCGTAGATGATATGCACGAGTAGAACACAAAGAAGTTGTGGGCGGTGATGGTCATAGTGCTTACCACCAACGTCTTATTTTGATTTGGCGGTATTGTGGGATGAAGCGGCCCGGACCAACCTTACATGGCCACACACATGAGACTGGTTCCACCGACTGACATGCAACTTGTTTTGCATAAAGGTGGTTGGAGGGTGTATGTTTCTCCTACTTTAGTTGAATCGAATTTGACTATGACCGGTCCTTGAAGAAGGTTAAAACTGCAAATTTGATAATCACCATTGTGGTTTTGCGTAGGTAAAAACGGTTCTTGCTAGTTGCCCGTAGCAGCCACGTAAAACTTGCAACAACAAAGTAGAAGAAGTCTAACTTGCTTTTACAGGGTATGTTGTGATGTGATATGGTCAAGATGTGATGTGATATATGTTGTTGTATGAGATGATCATGTTTTCTAATATCGACAACCAGCAGGAGCCTTAGGGTTGTCTCTTAATTATTGTATGAAATGCAAGCGCTATGTAATTGCTTTACTTTATCGCTATGTGTTAGCAATAGTTGTATAAGCAATAGTTGGAAAGATGACCCCAACGCAATGATGGAGATCAAGGTGTCGAGCGGGTGAAGATAGAGATCATGACGATGCTCTGGAGATGGAGATCAAAAGCACAAGATGATGATGACCATATCATGTCACATATTTTGATTGCATGTGATGTTTATCCTTTATGCATCTTATTTTGCTTAGAACGACGATAGCATTATAAGATGAGCCCTTCACTAAATTTCAAGATAAAAGTGTTCTCCCCGAGTATGCACCGTTGCTAAAGTTCATCATTTCAAAACACCTCGTGATGATCGGGTGTGATAGAATCTATGTTCACATACAACGGGTGTAAGCCAGTTTTGCACAAGCAAAATACTTGGGTTAAACTTGACGGGCCTAGCATGTACAAACATGGTCTCGGAACACTGGAGACCGAAAGGTTGAATGTGATTAATAAAGTAGATATGATCAAGATAGATATGTTCACCATTGAGGACTACGCCATCTCACGTGATGATCAAACATGGGTTAGTTGATTTGGATCATGTATCACTTAGATAACTTGAGGGATGTTAATTTAAGTGGGAGTTCATTAGTAATTTGATTAATTGAACTTAATTTATCATGAACTTAGTCTTAGTAGTTTTTGCATATATATGTTGTAGATCAATGGCTCGTGCTACCGTTCCCCTGAATTTTAATGCGTTCCTAGAGAAAGCTAAGTTGAAAGATGATGGTACCAACTACACGGACTGGGTCTATAACTTGACGATAATCCTCATTGCTGCACAGAAGAATTATGTCCTTTATGCACCGCTCAGTGAAAAACCTACTGCAGGAGCTACTTCAGGTGTTATGAACATCTGGCAGGCTCGATCTGATGACTACTCAATAGTTCAGTGTGCCATGCATTACCGCTTAGAACCTGGACTTCAAAGACGTTTTGAACGCCACGAAGCATATGAGATGTTCCAAGAGCTGAAGTTGATATTTCAAGCTAATGCCCGGGTTGGGAGATATGAAGTCTCCAACAAGTTCTATAGCTTCAAGATGGAAGAGAACAGTTTTGTTAGTGAACACATACTCAAAATGTCCGGGTATCATAACCACTTGACTCAGTTGGGAACTGATCTTCCAGTTGAGAGTGTCATTGACAGAGTTCTTCAATCACTGCCACCAAGCTACAAAGGCTTCGTGATGAACTATAATATGCAAGGGATGACGAAAATGATTCTCGAGCTCTTCGCAATGTTTAAGGCCATGGAGGTAGAAATCAAGAAGGAGCATCAAGTGTTGATGGTTAACAAGACCACTAGTTTCAAGAAAAGGGGCAAGGGAAAGAAAGGGAACTTCAAAAAGAATGGCAAGCAAGCTGCCGCTCCCACGAAGAATCTCAAAGCCGGACCCAAGCCTGAAACTGAGTGATTCTACTGCGAAGGGAATGTTCACTGGAAGCGGAACTGCCTAAAATACTTGGCGAATAAGAAGGATGGCAAAGTGAACAAATGTATATTTGATATAAATGATATTGGTGTTCCTTACTAATGCTCGTAGTAGCGCTTGAGTATTTGATACTGGTTCGGTTGCTCATATTTGTAACTCGAAACATGAACTGCGGAATAAACGAAGATTGGCTAAGGATGAGGTGACGACGTGTGTCGGGAATGGTTCCAAGGTCGATGTGATCGCCGTCGGCATGCTAGCTCTACATCTACCTTCGGGATTAGTTTTAGACATCAATAATTATTATTTGGTGCATGCATTGAGCATGAACATTATATCTGGATCTTGTTTAATTTGAGACGGTTATTCATTTAAGTCAGAGAATAATGGTTGTTCTATTTATACGAGTAATATCTTTTATGGTCATGCACCTTTGATGAGTGGTCTATTCTAGTTGAATCTCAATCGTAGTGATACACATATTCACAATATTGATGCGAAAAGATGCAAAGTTGACAATGATAGTGCAACATACTTGTGGCACTACCGTTTAGGTCATATTGGTATAAAACGCATGAAGAACCTCCATGTGGATGGACTTTTGGAGTCACTTGATTATGAATCATTTGATACTTGCGAACCATGCCTCATGGGTAAGATGACTAAAACTCTGTTCTTTGGAACAATGGAGCGAGTTAATCACTTATTGGAAATAATACATACCAATGTATGCGGTCCGATGAGTGTTCACGCACGCGGCGGGTATCGTTATTTTCTGACCTTCACAGATGATTTGAGTAGGTATGGTTATATCTACTTGATGAAACACAAGTCTCAAACATTTGAAAAGTTTAAAGAATTTCAAAGTGAAGTGCAGAATCATCATAACAAGAAAATAAAGTTTCTATGATCTAATAGCGAAGGCGAATATTTGAGTTACAAGTTTGGCCTTCATTTAAAACAATGTGGAATTGTTTCACAAGTCACGCCACCTGGAACACCACAGCATAATGGTGTGTCCGAATGTCATAACCATACTTTATTAGATATGGTGCGTTCAATGATGTCTCTTACCGATTTGCCTTTATCATTTTGGGGTTATGCATTAGAGACAACCGCATTCACATTAAATAGGTCATCGTCTAAATCTGTTGAGACGACACCGTATGGACTCTGGTTTGGGAAGAAATCTAAGCTATCATTTCTTAAAGTTTGGGGATGAGACGCTTATGTGAAAAGGCTTCAGCCTGATAAGATGGAACCCAAATCGAAGAAGTGCATCTTCATAGGATACCCTAAGGAAACTATTGGGTACACCATCTACCACAGATTTGAAGGCAAGATCTTCATTGCAAAGAATGGGTCCTTTCTAGAGAAGGAGTTTCTCTCGAAAGAAGTGAGTGGGAGGAAAGTAGAACTTGATGAGGTGATTGTACCTTAGCTCGAATTGGAAAGTAGCACATTAGAGAAAATCGTTCCCGTGATCCCTACACCAACTAGAGAAGAAGATAATGATGATGATCATGAAACTTCGGATCAAGTAACTACTAAACTTCGTAGGTCAGCTAGAGCATGTTCCGCACCAGAGTGGTACGGTAATCCTGTCCTGGAAGTCATGTTGCTAGAAAACGGCGAACCTACGAACTATGAAGAAGCTATGATGAGCCCAAATTCCGATAAATGGCTTGATGCCATGAAATCTGAGATAGGATCCATGTATGAGAACAGGCCACTAAAAATAAATGGATCAAGAAGAAGACAGACGCTGATGCTAGTATCACTGTCTACAAAGCTCGACTTGTCGCGAAAGGTTTTCGACAAGTTCAAGGGGTTGACTAAGATGAAATTGTCCGAATCATGTTAGCAATTCCTGCATTTTATTATTATGAAATCTGGAAAATGGACATCAAAACTGCATTCCTTAACGTGTTTCTTAAGGAAGAGTTGTATATGATGCAACCAGAAGGTTTTGTCGATCCTGAAGGTGCTAATAAAGTGTTCAAGCTCCAGCGATCCATCTATGGACTAGTGCAAGCATCTCGGAGTTGGAATATACGCTTTGATGATGTGATCAAAGCATATGGTTTTATACAGACCTATGGTGAAGCATGTATTTACAAGAAAGTGAGTGGGAGCTCTGCAACATTGGTGTTATATGTGGATGACATATTACAGATTGGAAATGATATAGAATTTCTGGATAGCATAAAAGGATACTTGAATAAGAATTTTTCAATGAAAGACCTCAGTGAAGCTGCTTATATATTGGGCATCAAGATCTATAGGGATAGATCGAGATGCTTAATAGGACTTTCACAAAGCACATACCTTGACAAAGTTATGAAGAAGTTCAAAATGGACCAGTCAAAGAAAGTGTTCTTGCCTGTGTTGCAAGGTATGAAATTGAGTCAGACTGAAAGTCCGACCATGACAGAAGATAGAGAGAAAATGATTGTCATTCCCTATGCCTCAGCCATAAGTTCTATTATGTATGCCATGTTGTGTACCACACCTGATGTGTGCCTTTCCATAAGTTTGGTAAGTAATCCAGGAGTGGATCACTGGACAATAGTCAAGAACATCCTGAAGTATCTTAAAAGGACTAAGGATATGTTTCTCGTTTATGGAGGTGACGAAGAGCTCGTCGTAAAAGGTTATGTCGATGCTAGTTTCGACACTGATCCGGATGACTCTAAGTCACAAACCGGATACAAATATATATTGAATGGTGGAGCTGTCAGTTGGTGCAGTTCCAAGCAGAGCGTCGTGGCGGCATCTACTGTGAAGCGGAGTACATAGCTGCTTCAGAATTGGCACATGAAGGAATTTGGATGAAGGAGTTCATATCTTATCTGTGTGTAATACCCAATGCATCGGCTCCAGTGAAAATGTTTTGTGACAATACTGGAGCAATTGCCTTAGCGAAGGAATGCAGGTTTCAGAAGAGAACCAAACACATCAAGAGACCCTTCAACTCCATTCATGAAAAGGTCAAGGATGGAGACATAGAAATTTGCAAAGTACATACGGATCTGAATATAGCAGACCCGTTGACTAAACCTCTTCCGTGAGCAAAACATGATCAGCACCAAAACTCTATGGGTGTTAGATTCATTACTATGTAATATAGATTATTGACTCTAGTGCAAGTGGGAGACTGATGGAAATATGCCCTAGAGGCAATAATAAAGTTGTTAATATTATATTTCCTTATTCATGATAAAGATTTATTATTCATGCTAGAATTGTATTGATGGAAACTTAAATACATGTGTGGATACATAAACAAATACCGTGTCCCTAGTGAGCCTCTACTAGACTAGCTCGTTGATCAAATATGGTTAATGTTTCCTAACCATGGACATGTGTTGTCACTTGATAACATGATCACATCATTAGGAGAATGATGTGATGGAAAAGACCCATACGTTAGCTTAGCATATGATCGTTCAGTTTATTGGTTCTGCTTTCTTAATGTCAAATAAATATTCCTTCAACCATGAGATCATGAAACTCCCGGATACCAAAGGAATACCCTGTGTGCTATCAAACATCACAACATAACTGGGTGATCATAAATATGCTATACGGGTATCTCCGAAGGCGTCTGTTGAGTTGGCATGGATCGAGATTGGGATTTGTCGGGCGGGAAGTTTTTTTTTAAACAAAATTCACCCGAACAAAATCCTAATAAAATATATTTAAAAAATTCTAAAAATTCCAGAAACAATTTTCATCGTCTAAACCTAATATTTAGAACAAAATGAACATTTTTCTGGTCTAAAATGCAATTATCAAAAATGCATATTTTCTAATTCAAATAAAATAGCAAATAAAATCCAAATAAAATTTAAATTTGATTTTAAAATTTCTTCTCCAATATTCCTCTCTTTTGTAGAAGTCATTTTATCTTCTCTCTTTTATTTTTATTATTGGAAATAATTGGAGAGAAAAATATTAAAACCAAATTGATCCTCTTTTCAAGTTTGAGAAAATTTCAAATATGAAAATTTGTGAAACCTCCAACTCTCTCCTTGGGTCCTTGAGTTGCATGAGATTTCTAGTATCACAACCAAAATGCAAATAAAATATGATATGCATATGATGACCTATGTATAACATCCAAATTGAAAATTGGGATGTTACAAACCTACCCCCTTAAGATGAATCTCGCCCTCGAGATTCCGGTTGGCTAGAAAATAGGTGTGGGTGGTCTTTCTGTAGGTCTTCTTCTCGCTCCCAGGTGGCTTCATCCTCGGTATGGTGGCTCCACTGAACTTTGCAAAACTTGATAACCTTGCTGCATGTAACTCGGCTGGCAAACTCGAGAATCTTGACGGGTTTCTCCTCATAGGTTAGATCACTCTCCAACTAAATTGCTTCCAGGGGCACTATATCTCTTAGAGGAATATCAGCCATCTCAGCATGGCACTTCTTCAACTGGGAAACATGAAACACATCGTGAACTCCTGACAATCCTTCAGGTAACTCCAATTTGTAGGAAACCTCTCCCGTACGTTCCAGAACTCGGTATGGTCCTACAAATCTCGGGGCTAACTTTCCCTTAACTCCAAATTGTTTAACTCCTCGCAATGGTGACACATGAAGATATGCTCGGTCACCAATTTAATAGACTACTTCCTTGCGTTTGGTATCAGCATAACTCTTCTGCCTGGACTGATCTACCTTCAGTCTATCACGGATCAACTTAACCTTCTCTTCAGACTCTTTGATCAAATCTGGTCCAAACAACTGACTGTCTCCAACTTCATACCACATTAACGGTGTCCTGCACCTCTTTCCATACAAGGCTTCGAAAGGTGCCATCTTCAAACTAGCCTGATAATTGTTGTTGTAGGAGAACTCCGCGTAAGGTAAATTTTCATCCAACTAGATCCATAATGTAGCGCACAAGCTCTCAACATGTCCTCCAAAATCTGATTGACTCTCTTGGTCTATCCATCGGTCTGTGGATGAAAGGCTGTACTGAACTCTAGCCTAGTACCCAAAGTCTGGTGTAGCTGATTCCAAAACTTCGAGGTAAAATGCGTTCCTTTATCTGATATGATGGTCCTCGGAACTCCATGCAGACATACGATCCTGGTTATATACATCTTGGCCAACTTCGCGCTTGTATAAGTAGTTTTTACTGGGATAAAGTGAGCTACCTTGGTCAAGCGATCAACTACTACCCGGATAGAATCATATCCCGATCATATCCTGGGTAATCCGATGATGAAATCCATGCCAAGCTTGTCCCATTTCCATTCGGGTATCGGCATAGGCTGTAATAATCCTGCTGGCTTCTGATGCTCTGCCTTCACTTTATGACATACATCACATATCGCTACATACTCGGCAATATCCTTCTTCATACCTGTCCACCATAAACATTCCTTCAAATCCAAATACATCTTGGTGTTTCCGAGGTGAATCGAGTATGGTGAGTCATGAGCTTCCTAAAGTATTAACATCCTGATCTCCGCATTATTGGGCACATATACACTATCCTCAAACCATAAAGTCTCGTGCTCATCCTCACGGAAACCTTTGGCTTTTCCTTTGCTCATCTTCTCCTTTATCTCAGCAATTTCCTTATCATCCTTCTGAGATTCTCAAATCTTTCCCAATAATGTGGACTGAACCTCCATTGCTGCAACAAAACCTCTTGGAACTATCTCCAAACGAAGTTCCTTGAGATCGTCAACTAACTCCTGCGGTAATCCTCCACTTAGGAGGGTATTCACATAACTCTTGCGGCTCAAAGCATCTGCTATGACATTGGGCTTTCCTGGATGATAATGCAGCTTCATATCATAATCCTTTATGAGCTCCAACCATCTCCTTTGCCTGAGATTCAACTCCTTCTGCGTGAAAATGTACTTCAAGCTCTTGTGGTCCGTGTACACACCACATCGGTTTCCAATCACAAAATGTCTCCAGGTCTTGAGTGCATGCACTACGACTGCTAACTCCAAATCATGCATGGCATAATTCAACTCATGAGGTCGAAGCTTCCGTGAGGCATATGAAACAACTCTTCTGTCTTGCATAAGTACACCTCCAAGTCCCAAGCGAGAAGCGTCGCAATACACTTGGAAATCCTTGCATGTATCCGGAAGAATTAGCACTGGGGCTGTAACTAAACGTTTCTTCAACTCCTAAAAACTGGCCTCACATTCCTCGGTCCATTTGAACTTGGTGTCCTTCTTCAACAACTCTGTCATGGGTTTCGCAATCTTGGAGAAATTCTCAATGAACCTCCTGTAATATCCTGCGAGTCCTAGAAAACTGCGGATCTCTCCTACTGAGGTGGGTGCCAACCACTCAGTGACAGACTGAACCTTGGTAGGGTCTACTGCTATACCTTCTCCTGATATAACAAGTCCAAGAAATCCAACTTCCTTCAACCAAAACCCACATTTGCTGAACTTGGCATATAGCTAATGTTCCCTGAGCTTCTCGAGAACTAAGCGTAAGTGTTCCTTGTGTTCCTCGTCATTCTTCGAGTACACCAAAATATCATCAATGAACACCATAACAAACTTATCCAAAAACTCCATCAAGACCTTGTTCATCATACTCATAAAATAGGCAGGGGCATTAGTCAATCCAAAAGACATGACCATGTACTCATATAGCCCAGACCTGGTGGTAAAAGTTGTCTTAGGTATATCCTGCTCTAGGATCTTCAACTGGTGGTATCCTGATCGAAGATCAATCTTGGAGAATACTTTAGCTCCTTGCAACTGGTCAAACAGATCATTGATCATCGGTAGTGGGTACTTGTTCTTGATCGTCACTTTGTTCAAAGCCCGATAATCAACAACCATTCTCTAAGATCCATCCTTCTTCTCAACTAAGAGTACTGGGGCGCCCCAAGGTGATGAACTTGGTCGGATGTAACCTTTCTCCAATAACTCCTTAATCTGCTTCTTAATTTCCTCCAGATCATTTGCGGGCATCCGATACGGTCTCTTCAATATTGGTCTGGTGCCTGGCAACAGCTCTATCAAAAACTTGAGGTCTCGATCGGGCGGCATGCCTGGTAATTCCTCTGGAAATACATCTGGGTAATCCTTCACAACAGGCACTTCTTCCTTAACAACTCCCGAGAGAGAATTCACTTGGGTCCTCCTTGGCGCATGCCTAGACACATAATTGATCCTTTTCCCTCCGGGGTGGTGAGTAAAATTGACTTACTAGCACAGTCAATGCTTCCTCCGTACTTCCATAACCAATCCATGCCTAGTATTATATCCAATCCTTGTGATTCCAAAATCACTAGGTCTGAGGGGAAATCATGGCTACCAATGGTTAATGGTAACCGATCACACCATCGGCTG
This sequence comes from Triticum dicoccoides, assembly GCF_002162155.2. Lineage (NCBI taxonomy): Eukaryota > Viridiplantae > Streptophyta > Magnoliopsida > Poales > Poaceae > Triticum > Triticum dicoccoides. The sequence continues at coordinate 145,002,893 of NC_041382.1, read as the reverse complement.
GCCATATACTCTGCTCCTGGTGAGCTTACTAACATGGGTGACCTAAGGGATAGGGTTGGCAACTTAAACTTGCCCACAAATCCCCTTGATATGTATGAATGTGATGCACCAGTGTCAAAAAGAATGAGTGCAGCAAAGACTTAATCAAAATCTTACCGATCACTGTGTCAGGCTGATCTTCAACCTCCTCCACATTGATGTGGTTCGCCTGACCTCTGGTGAAAGGGTTTGGCTTCTTCCCTGAGCTTCCATTGCCATTTCCATTCTGTGCTTCACGACATTCACTGGCGTAGTGTCGAGTCTTCCTGCACTTGAAACAAGTAATGTGACTTAGGTCCTTCCTGGCGGGTGTTGCTAGGATGGAACGGTTCTATCTGTTGCTTCCTCCATTCCCATTCCCATTCTTAGGGCCACTGTGGTTATGCAAACTCCCTCCATTATGAGTATGTCCTCCATGGTTATGGGTGTAACCTCCTGAGTTAGGGGTAAAGCGAGGCTTCTGCTGAGCTCCAGAATTGTACTTTCCTTGTCCATACTTCCGTTTGCGGCTCTCTATCTGTTGCTGCTTGCCTTCAATCATAAGGACCCTGTCTACCAAATCCTGATAGTTATTTAATGTTTCCATCAACTGTATACTCAACTCATCATTTAGCCCTTCCATAAACTTCTCATGCTTCGCGGCATCTGTGGCCACATCATCTGGGGCATAGCGAGCTAACTTACTAAACTCATCCATGTACTGCCCCACAGTATGATTTCCCTGATGTAAGTTGCGAAACTCACGCTTCTTCATACTCATTGCTCCAGTTGAGACATGGCTTGTACGGAAAGGTTGCTGAAACTGATCCCATGTGACATTGGCTATGGGGAAAGTGGATGTGTAATTCTCCCACCATGAGGCTACGGGTCCGTCCAATTGATGTGCGGCAAAGCGCACCTTCTCAGCATCTATGTACGGTGGTCAGCTCCCTTCCAATCCTACGGAACCAGTCATCAGCAACAATCGGCTCGGTGCTACTGGAAAATACTGGCGGATTCAACCTCAGAAAATGGGCTAAGTTGTCAACTGGAGGTGGTGGCGGTGGATTGTTGTTGTTATTGTTGTTGTTGTTACCTTGGTTCTGGACTAGTAGCTGCATCAAGGCATTCTGCTATTGGATCAACTGAGTGAGCTCCGGTGGGAAGACAAATCTGGGGTCACGTCTCGGAGGCATCTGATGGGTTTAGAGGGGAGAGATTAGAATAGAGTGGGGTCTAAGGACAAAATCACTACCCACATGCACATGAGATAAACACATTCATATCACACCACTCAATTCAAACAAGGGCATACAATCGATCTAACTACCATTACAAAATACTCGAACTACTACTATATACATGGGGGAATACTACTGATAATATGGTGGTCGACTAGAAATTTTGATCGAAGGAAGATTCCGTGAAATCTGCTTCAGCTTTGTCTTCATAATCATCATCACTATCGGGGTCGGAGTCAGTGTCGTCGATGATGATGTAGTCCTCGGGGTAGTTGTCCTCTCCTGGTGCGGGGTCTCCCATGAATACTCCTAGCTTCTTCTTCAGGTATTCATTCTTCTCCAATAGTACTGATATTTCCTCTTGATATCCATCGCGTGTAGACTTGAGTTCCTCTTCTAGCTCCATGTTCCTGGTCATCACCTTCTTCATGTCTATCATGCTGGCACACATCTGGTTCTCCTGACGATGAATGCATTGGTTCAACTCCTGGATGTAGGCTACAATGGACTTGTACCTCCTGGTGCAAATCATCTCCCATTGCTCATCTCCGCGTCCACATATCTGGTAGATGGTGTCCTTAAGATCCTTGTGGTATACTTCACCGATGTCTCCCATGGCGATGTGAGCTGCCATGCTCTTTCCTGGACTCTAGGTTGGTGCATCAAAGGAAAACTCTATGGGCTCAGTAACTGGTGTGAATGTCCTTCCTGGAACATGTACTCGAATTGTCTAGTGCTCTTCTTCCGGTAGAGTGGCAGTGTAGGTCCCGGTGAAGCTTGGTATTCCAATGTTCAGGTATCTAGTGGCTTCCTTCAAGTGTCGTCCAAAAGGGGTGTCTTCATCCAGTTGAGCAAACTTGTCCTTGGGTCCGCCATCTATAGAGTGGAAAGTGGAGAAGAGTCAGAAATGAGTAGAGAAGAGTGTCCTATGGCTCATCTTAGTGGTCGCGTCCTACAGTCAGCGTGTGCTCTGATACCATCTTGTAGCGATCCGACCTTAGACGGTCAAATCTCTGTGTATAAGTGTCATCCCTAGATCGGTAATGCTAACACACACAGTACTCGAGGATTTATAACAGAGTTCAATCACACACTTATTACATAGGATGTCTCAAAAGAGAACTTATTACAATAATATGGCTGAAGGCCATCTAAATAAGATAACTGCAGAAGCTTCGAAGGTAAATGAGTCCATCAACTCCAACGACATAGCTGAGTGCACGACAACGGCCTAGCGCACCTTACTCTTCGTCTAAAAACTCTGCAACATAATACGTTGCAGCCTGTGTAGGTCAGCACATGGAATATGCTGGCAAAATAACACTATAGAGCAATGAACATGTAACAGCTATAACTATATGCATATTTGGCTGGTGGAGGCTCTATGGTTATTTTTGCAGAAAGCTAGTTTTTTCCTACAACAAAGGAATAGATTTTATTTAACTATAATGTTGTTGAAAACATTGAGAAGGTTCGTCCAACTCAATCCCAAATTAATAAATCGTCAACCCAACAAATTAATTAAGTAGAGTGATAAGATCAAATCAATCATTCAAGTACCAGATACTCAATATGTCCATAACCGGGGACGCGGCTAACCATGGTTAGTTTATACACTCTGCAGAGGTTTGCGCACTATTCCCCATAAGACTCGATCTCCTCCATTGAATTTCTCGCACTACATGGTGTTTGAGAAATGGATGACCGAGACACAGTCTTTCAGAAACATTAACTCTTTACTCTGGGTAGACAGTACCACCTACATCCCCTACATCTGCTAGCCTACCACTGAAAGAGGTCACGCAACATACTCAACTATGCCAGAGCCCATAATGGCTTGTGGTTGCACACGGAAGTTTCCAGCATGAATAATCTTATGATACCTTTGAGCCTGGGTGGCAAACCTTAGGATGATCACACGGATACTTCGGGATATCCCAGGACAACACTGGATTGCTCCAGGTGCCCAGAGAACCACTGGGTGCTCCAGGGTGCCTCAACCAATCCACCTAGACGTGTATTAAAGTAGCCACCTTAAGTTTAACCATTAATTAAAACTCTCACATCTTTCATGGATCACTCAAACCCAAACCACGTCTACGAGCATAGCATAGCAGTATAAGCATAACATAGAAGTAACTCCTAGGGTTTGCAATAAAGACACTAGGTTCTACCTCATCAACTACTTCCCGATACCCACATGTTAAACAAATCCTACTCATGCAATGTTTGAGGATTGCAACTAATGCATAAAACTGGGTAATAAAGGGCTATGATCAAAGTGTTACTTGCCTTGCTGACGATCTGAAAACCCTAGTGACTCATAGTAGCACGCTTCGCACTCTGGAAACTCTATCGAGAACAAACAATAACATACATAAGCACTCAAGCATAGTATGCAAGGGTAAAACTCAAGTGAAGAGATCCAAATTGGAAGTTCAACTGAAGAGCTTTGATTTGCAAAAAGAATCAACCGAATCGGAGCTATGAAACTCAACTACGATCAAAAGAAATTCAAATTCAAATCTTCTTGAAACCAAATTTTAATTTATCAAAATCATGTTCAAGTTGGTTATCTAGAAAGAGGGGAACAAGACGAATATGTTGGCATTGGTTTCACTGGATTTGGACAAAGGGGCAAAAAGTTGAGAGGGTTTGAAGATCAGGGACTAATCTGTGAGAAAAGTAATCACAGATAGGTCCCTGGCCGAAAATAAAATAAAAAACCTAACGAACGAACGTTCGCTAACTGAACAAAAAGGAACGAATTCGTTCATTAAAACGAACTAAACAAAGAGTGTTCGCTAATTAGAATAGATTGGAATTAAACCGAGAAAAACCCGAACCCTAAAAATAAACCGGGAGAAAACCGAGGGAACCAAAAAGAACCGGCGAACCAGAACCATTTTATACCGGTCAACGACGGCGATGGGTCCGGCGACTCCGGTGAGACGGCAGCAGCGGCTCGTGGTGGCGGGGTGGCAGTGCGGTGGCGCGGGCACGGCGGCAAAGTGCAGCGGCAAGGCGGCGTGCTAGCGGCGGCTGAGGCGGCTTGGGGTGAGGAGGAGGGGCGACGGCGGCTCCCTTTTAAAGGCCAAGGGGGCGGCGATGCCTGGGGAAGGGAGCGCCAGGTCGGCTCGGGAGTCGTGCCCGAGCCGAACTCGGACGGCGGTGGCGGCTCAGGCTCCTCACCCGGGAGGAAGGCGGCGGGCGACGCAGGCCGGCGTGCTAGGCTAGGCCTTCGGCCCAGTCGGGTGGGAAGTTTTTTTTTTTAAAAAATCGCCCGAAGAAAAATCCTAATAAAATATATTAAAATTTTCTAAAAATGCCAGAAACAATTTTCACCATCTAAACCTAATATTTAGAACAAAGTGAACATTTTTCTGGCCTAAAAATGCAATTTTGAAAAATGCATATTTTTCTAATTCAAATAAAATCCAAATAAAATTTAAATTTGATTTTAAAATTTCTTCTCTAATATACCTCTCTTTTGAAGAAGTCATTTTATCTTCTCTCTTTTATTTTGATTATTGGAAATAATTGGCGAGAAAAATATTAAAACCAAATTGATCCTCTTTTCAAGTTTGAGAAAAATTCAAATATGAAAATTTGTGAAACCTCCAACTCTCTCCTTGGGTCCTTGAGTTGCATGAGATTTCTAGGATCACAACCAAAATGCAAATAAAATATGATATGCATATGATGACCTATGTATAACATCCAAATTCAAAATTGGGATGTTACACTCATGGTCATAAACAATCATTGAAAAGATTATAATGGCGGCTTATAGCCAAAATTACATTGGTGACTTAAGGTCAAAAGCCGGGACGGGTGATAACCCAAAGACTCAAATATGACCAAGATAACCTGGAGCCAGTATGACCAGGGTATTCATAAATTGCATCAAAGCAAAAAAAGTGAAAGCATAAAAAGTCTGAAAAGACCAAAACAGAGAACATGCAAATCTCAAATCTTTGTTAAGCCGGCTTTTAAGGCATGACCGAAAAAAGTTGGCTCACAGGCCACACGGTGGGTGCCAACTGATGTGGTTTTGTCACGCCAGATGTCCCCATGAAAGGACCTAATCGTGAGGCCAACCCTATGATGATTAGCTTGAAGGGGTTGGTTGAAATCAAGAGACACGAGGTTTTACCCAGGATTGGCCCCTCGCGGTGGAGGTAAAAGACTACATCCTGATACATTTCCAACGTATCTATAATTTTTCTATTGTTCCATGCTATTATATTATCTGTTTCGGATGTTTTGCCTGCATTAATATGTTATTTCATATTATTTTTGGGACTAACTTATTCACCCAGATCCTAGTTCCAGTTTATGTTTTTCCTTGTTTTTGAGTTTCGCAGAAAAGGAATATCAAACGGAGTCCAAACAGAATAAAACTTTGCGATGATTTTTCTTGGACTAGAAGACACCCAGAGGACTTGGAGTCCAAGCCAAAAAAGCCACGAGGCGGTGGCAAGGGTGGAGGGCGCGCCCAAGGGAGGCGCCCCCTACCTTGCTGGCCCCTCGGGACTCTCCTGACCTAGCTCTTCATCCTATATATTCACATATATTCCAAAACCCTTCGGGGGAGCCACGAAACCACTTTTTCGCCGCTGCAACCTTCTGTACCCATGAGATCCCATCTTGGGGCCTTTTCCGGCAATCTTCCGGAGGGGGGTTCAATCACGGAGGGCTTCTACATCAACCCTATTGCCCTTCCGATGAATCATGAGTAGTTTACCTTAGACCTACGGGTCCATATATAGCTATTAGCTAGATGGCTTCTTCTCTCTCTTTGATTATCAATACCATGTTCTTCTCGATGTTCTTGGAGATCTATCTGATGTAATCTTCTTTTGCAATGTGTTTGTCGAGATTCGATGAATTGTGGACTTATGATCAGATTATCTATGAATATTATTTGAATCTTCTCTGAATTCTTATATGCATTATTTGATATCTTTGTATTTCTCTTCGAATTATCGGTTTGGTTTGGCCAACTAGATTGGTATTTCTTGCAATTGGAGAGGTGCTTAGTTTTGGGTTCAATCTTGCGGTATCCGCACCCAGTGACAAAGTACGGGCAGTAAGGCACGTATTTGTATTGTTGCCATCAAGGATAAAAATATCGGTTTTTCATCATATTGCTTGCCTTTATCCCTCTACATCATGTCATCTTACTTAAGGCGTTACTCCGTTCTTTATGGACCTAACACTCTAGATGCATGCTGGATAGCAGTCGGCGTGTGGAGTAATAGTAGTAGATGCAGGCAGGATTCGATCTACTTGAAACAGACGTGATGCCTATGTGCATAATGATTGCCCTGGATATCTTCATAACTTTGCGCTTTTCTATCAATTGCTCAACAGTAATTTGTTCGCCCATCGTATTATTTGCCTTCAAGAGAGAAGCCTCTAGTGAAACCTATGGCCTTCGGATCTATTTTCCATCATATTTGTTTCCGATCTACTATTTTGCAATGTTTTATTCTCAGATCTATAAAATAAAAACCCAAAAATATTTTATCTTTTGTTTAGTTTTATCTATCTCTATCAGATCTCACCTTTGCAATTAACCGTCCAGGGATAGACAACCCCTTTATCGCGTTGGGTGCAAGTGTTTGATTGTTTGTGCAGGTGCATAGAATGGGGACTTGCTTGTACCACCTACTAGATTGATACCTTGGTTCTCTAACTGAGGGAAATACTTATCTCTACTTTGCTGCATCACCCTTTCCTCTTCAAGGGAAAAACCAACGCAAGCTCAAGAAGTAGCAGGAAGAATTTCTGGCGCTGTTGCCGGGGGGGGGGGGTCTACGTCAAGTCTACCAAGTACCCATCATAAACTCTCATCTCTTGCATTACATTATTTGCCATTTACCTCTCGTTTTCCTCTCCCCCACTTCTAAAATGATTTTCAGAAAAATACAAAAATATTTTCCTTTTTATTCGCCCTTCTTCCGTTCGTCTTCTCGTTTGCCTTTTGCTCATTCGTTTTCTAGATCGGTTTGTTGCCATCATGTTTGAATCCGGGGAGGTTATCGCTGAAAATTTTGAGGGTCCTACTAGTATAAATATTGAGGAAAAACTTAGATCTTGTTCGTGAGATCATGAAGCTAAAGCTCCCCCAAATTACAAAGAAAAAACTTTTCATGTGGAGATGGTAATATTATTGGGAAAAGTGTTATTAAAAAATTCTTTGATTGTACGGGAACTATGCCCATTAGTAAAAGATCTATTCTTCTCAATACAAATTGTTATGCGTATGCCATTGTCATGCTTGTTGAAAAACTAGAAAGAAAATTTGTGCACATCCATCCTGCTTTGCAAAATGTGTTTTATGAACTTCCCAATATTAATCATCCCAAAGCTAAAAAGATTGCCACTATCATCCTTATGCGGGAATTTGATTTTCTAATACAAGAGGCTAGTTAGGTTTTTGCTTTCTATAATAAAAATGTTGAACACGCTCCGATCGAAGAAATCCTCCATGATAAATAAACTATGCATAGTTTGGAATCTAGGGATTATTAATCTTACAACGACAATCTTAGGAGGAGGGTTCCCTACTCGGAAATCACTCAAGCCTTGTACCTTGAGGCTTTAAATGAATTTGATTGGATTACTAGGGGAATTTATGTAGGATTTAATAAGGATTGGTTGGAAAAGATGATTAAGGAACCCATTAGAAACGAGATACGTATTTTATATGATGATATATATGGTGATGATCCAGATTACGGGTTTATGAATGTAAAAATCACTAATCAAAGTCCTTTTCATGATTTAAGTTCATCTACTAGAAGGGAAATAAAGGAAATAATAGATTTTTTAAGATGAGTTTTGGAAGTTTTATGAAGAAGGAATTGCATACCAAAGATGACAATACCTAGATCTATTGCATTATGCCTAGCTAGGGGTGTTAAACAATAGCGCTTGTTGGGAGGCAACCCAATTTTATTTTTCTTCTTACTTTTCTGGTTCTGGTTTTTTAAATAAAATTTTCATCTTGCCTCTGATTAGATGTGTTTTTATGTTTTAATTAGTGTCCGTGCCAAGTAAGACCTTTGGGATGGCTTACGGTGATAGTTGATTTGATCTTGCTGAAAACAGAAACTTTTGCTCCCAAAAAATAATTTTCATTTTTAACAGAAGCATGATAAAATACTAATTCCTTCTTTATAAGATTAATATGAAAATTTTCTCTCTTTTCCTAATTTTTCAGAAGCTTTGGAGTTACAGAAGTATTCAAGATTTACAAATTTCTACAAACTGTTCTGTTTTTGACAGATTATGTTTTGTATGTGTTGTTTGCTTATTTTGATGAATCTATGGGTAGTATCGGGGAGTATGAACCATGGAGAAGTTGGAATATAGTAGATATTACACCAATATAAATAAATAATGAGTTCACAACAGTACCAAAAGTGGTGATTTATTTTCTTATACTAACGGATCTCGTGAGTTTTCTGTTGAGTTTTGTGTTGTGAAGTTATCAAGTTTTGGGTAAAGATTTGATGGCCTATGGAATAAGGAGTGGCAAGAGCCTAAGCTTGGGGATGCCCAAGGCACCCCAAGGTAATATTCAAGGACAACCAAGATCCTAAGCTTGGGAATGCCCCGGAAGGCATCCCCTCTTTAGTCTTCGTCTATCGGTAAATTTACTTGAGGCTATATTTTTATTCACCACATGATATGTGTTTTGCTTGGAGTGTATTATATGATATGAGTCTTTAATTTTTAGTTTGACACAATCATCCTTGATGTACACACCTTTTGAGAGGGACACATATGAATCGTGATTTATTAGAATACTCTAAGTGCTTCACTTATACCTTTTGAGCTAGGCAAATTTGCTCTAGTGCTTCACTTATATCTTTTTAGAGCACGACAGTGGATTTATTTTACAGAAATTGTTGAACTCTCTTGCTTCACTTAGATTATTTTGGGAGTCTCTCTAAACAACATGGTAATTTGCTTTGTTTATGAATTTAGTCCTAATATGTTGGGCATCCAAGAGGGATATAATAAAAACTTTTATATAAAGTGCATTGAATACTATGAGAAGTTTGATTCTTCATGATTGTTTTGAGATATAAAGATGGTGATATTAGAGTCATGCTAGTGAGTAATTATGCATTGGTAGAAATAATTGTGTTAAAGTTTGTGATTCCCGTAGCATCCACGTACAGTGAACCGTTATGTGATGAAGTCGAAGCATGATTTATTTATTGACTGTCTTCCTTATGAGTGGCGGTCAGGGACGAGCGATGGTCTTTTCCTACCAATCTATACCCCTAGGAGCATGCGTCTATTACTTTGTTTCAATAACAAATATTTTTTTGCAATAAGTATGTGAGTTCTTTATGACTAATGTTGAGTCCATGGATTATACACACTCTCACCATTCCACCATTGCTAGCCTCTCTAGTACCGCGCAACTTTCGCCGGTGTATTAAACCTACCATCACCTTCCTCAAAAACAGCTACCATACCTACCTATTATGGCATTTTTATAGCCATTCCGAAATATATTTCCATGCACTTCCACCGTTCCGTTTATTATGACACGCTTCATCATTGTCATATTGCTTTGCATGATCATGTAGTTGCCATCGTATTTATCGCAAAGCCACCTTTCATATTTTGTATACATGTCACTCTTGATTCATTGCATATCTCGGTACACTGCCGGAGGCATTCATATATAGTCATATTTTTCTTCTAGAATTGAGTTGTAATTCTTGAGTTGTCAGTAAATAAAAGTGTGATGATCATCATTATTAGAGCATTGTCCCATGTGAGGAAAGGATGGAGGAAGCTATGATTACCTCACAAGTTGGGATGATTCTTTGGACTTAATAAAAAATAAAAGAGGCCACAGAAGCCCACAAAAAAATAAAAGAGGCCAAAGAAGCCCACCCAAAAAAGAAAAAAGAAAAAAATAAAAAAAAAGAAAAAATGAGAGAAAAGAGAGAAGGGACAATGTTACTATCCTTTTACCACACTTGTGCTTCAAAGTAGCACCATGATCTTCATGATAGAGAGTCTCCTATGTTGTCACTTTCATATACTACTGGGAATTTTTCATTATAGAACTTGACTTGTATATTCCAATGATGGGCTTCCTCAAATTACCCTAGGTCTTCGTGAGCAAGCGAGTTGGATGCACACCCACTTAGTTTCTTTTTTAGCTTTCATACACTTATAGCTCTAGTGCATCCGTTACATGGCAATCCCTACTCACTCACATTGATATCTATTGATGGGCATATCCATAGCCCGTTGATACGCCTAGTTGATGTGAAACTATCTCCTTCTTTTTGTCTTCTCCACAACCACCATATTATATTCCACCTATAGTGTTATATCCATGGCTCACGCTCATGTATTGCCTGGAAGTTGAAAAAGTTTGAAAACATCAAAAGTAAGAAATTGTCTTGTCATCAGGGTTGTGCATGATTTAATACTTTGTGTGATGAAGATGGAGCATAGCCAGACTATATGATTTTGTAGGGATAACTTTCTTTAGCCATGTTATTTTGAGAAGACATGATTGCTTTGTTAATATGCTTGAAGTATTATTGTTTTTATGTCAATATTAACTTTTGTTTTGAATATTATGGATCTTAATATTCATTCCACAATAAATAAAATTACATGGATAAATATGTTAGGTAGCATTCCACATCAAAAATTCTGTTTTTATCATTTACCTACTCGAGGACGAGCATGAATTAAGCTTGGGGATGCTTGATGCGTCTCCAATGTATCTATAATTTTTAATTGTTCCATGCTGTTATATTATCTGTTTTGGATGTTTTATATGCATTGATATGCTATTTTATATTATTTTTGGCACTAACTTATTAACCCAGAGCCCAGTGCTAGTTTCTGTTTTTTCCTTGTTTTTAAGTTTCGCGGAAAAGGAGTATCAAATGAGTCCAAATAGAATAAAACTTTGCGGTTATTTTTCTTGGACCAGAAGACACATAGAGGACTTGGAGTCCAAGCCAGAAGAGCCACAAGGTGGCGGCAATGGTGGAGGGCGCACCCTAGGGGGGCGCCCCTACCTTGTGGGCCCCTCGGGACTCTCCCGACCTAGCTCTTCGTCCTATATATTCACATATATTCCAAAACCCTTCAGGGGAGCCACAAAACCACTTTTCCGCCACCGCAACCTTCTGTACCCGTGAGATCCCATCTTGGGGCCTTTTCCGGCAATCTTTCGGAGGGGGATTCGATCGCAAGGGCATCTATATCAACCCTATTGCCATTCTGATGAAGCATGAGTAGTTTACCTCAAACCTACGGGTCCATAGCTAGTAGCTAGATGACTTATTCTCTCTCTTTGATTCTCAATACCATGTTCTCCTCGATATTCTTGGAGATCTATCCGATGTAATCTTTTGCGGTATGTTTTTCGAGATTCGATGAATTGTGGATTTATGATCAAATTATCTATGAATATTATTTGAATCTTCTCTGAGTTCTTATGTGCATGATTTGATATCTTTGTATTTCTCTTTGAATTATTGGTTTGGTTTGGCCAACTAGATACGTATTTCTTGCAATGGGAGAGGTGCTTAGTTTTGGGTTCAATCTTGCGATGTCCTCACCCAGTGACAAAGTAGGGGTAGCGAGGCACGTATTTGTATTGTTGCCATCAAGGATAAAAAGATGGGGTTTTCATCATATTACTTGAGTTTATCCCTCTACATCATGTCATCTTACTTAAGGCGTTACTCCGTTCTTTATGAACTTAATACTGTAGATGCATGTTGGATATCGGTCAATGTGTGGAGTAATAGTAGTAAATGCAGGCAGGAGCATGTCTACTTGACACGTACGTGATGCCTATATGCATAATCATTGCCTTGGATATCGTCATAACTTTGTGCTTTTCTATCAATTGCTCAACACTAATTTGTTCACCCATCGTATTATTTGCCTTCATGAGAGAAGCCTCTAGTGAAACCTATGGCCCTCGGGTCTATTTTCCATCATATTTGTTTCCGATCTACTATTTGCAATATTTTATTTTCAGATCTATAAACAAAAAAACCCAAAAATATTTTATCTTTTGTTTAGTTTTATCTATCTCTATCAGATCTCACCTTGGCAATTGACCGTGAAGGGATTGACAACCCCTTTATCGCATTGGGTGCAAGTGTTTGATTGTTTGTGCAGGTGCATGGATTGGGGATTTGCTTGTACCTCCTACTGGATTGATACCTTGGTTCTCTAACTGAGGGAGATAATTATCTCTACTTTGCTGCATCACCCTTTCCTCTTCAAGGGAAAAACCCAACGCAAGCTCAAGAAGTAGCACATCCTGCTTGATTAATATTGATGATGATGTCGATCTCGGTCACAAGGGATGTGTCTCGCTACCTCTATCTCGAGAGCTTCTACTTTGATCTTGTCTAAGACTTGTTTGTGTGTCTCCACTTCTCCCTCTTGAGGTGCCCTGCCCCTCCTTATATAAGTCGGAGGGGCGGGTTACATATGGAGTCCTAGTAGGATTAGGACTATTCTATTACAAGTGGAATCCTAGTCTTTCTTCTTGCATCCCTTGTAAGAGAAATATTCCTTATGCCTTTCCTCTTAAACCGGCCCACCATAACATGAGTCGGCCTTCCCATGAGCCGCCTTCTGGGCCACCGGGTCTTGTTGTTCCTCGAACCCGCATACCGGGTCACCAATGAGTCACCTGGTCAGGGCGGGTCACCAGTGAGTCGCCAAGTCCGGCCGGGTCATACTTCCGGTCGGGTTATGCCACGGGGTATATCCCCGACAATTATAGAACGAGTAATGAGACTTGCTGGTAGAGATATTGAACTAGGTATGAAGATACCGACGATCGAATCTTAGGCAAATAACATACCGACAGACAAAGGGAATTACGTATGTTTTCATAAAGGCTCGACCGATAAAGATCTTCGTAGAATATGTAGGAACCAATATGGGCACCCAGGTCCCACTATTGGTTATTGACGAGAGAGGTGTGTCGGTTATGTCTACATTATTCTCGAACCCGTAGGATCCACACGCTTAACGTTCGTTGATGATATAATAGTACATGATTTATGTGAGTTGATGTTGTTCGCAGTCCCAGATGAGATCATGGACACGGCGAGGAGCTCTAGAATGGTCCGGAGGTAAAGATTGATATATAGGACGATGCTATTTGGTCTTCGGAAAGGTTTCAGAATGTATCGGGTAGTCATCGGATCACCGGAAGGGGTTCCGGAAGGCCTCGGGAGGTTATTGGGCCATATGGGCCAAAAGAGGGGACCACACCAGTCCACAAGGGGCTGGCACGATGCACCTCTAGGCTGCTGGTCCTAAGGGAAGAAAGGGGAGGGCTGGCCCCTCCTGCCTTCCCCTCCTCATGAGAGAAAGGAAAGGGGGGGTGCCACCCCCTCCTGCCTTCCCCCCACGTGCCCAAGACGGAAGGGGGCGGCTAGGGCAGGGGCCAAGGGTGGCCGCCGGCTCACTTGGGGTTGCCCTAGGCTACCTCCCCTCCCCCCACCTATATATATGTGTGGAGGGAGAGGGCAATGGGCACCATGATACCTTAGTCGTGTGTGACGCCCCTCTCCCTCTAGTGCATCATTAGTCATATTTTCATTGTGCTCAGCGAAGCCCCGCGGAGATAGTTGCATCACCACTGTGACCACACCGTCGTGCTGCGGAACTCATCTACTACTTCGCCCATCTTGCTGGATCAAGAAGGCGAGGATGTCATCAACCTGAACGTGTGCTGAACGTGGAGGTGTCGTACGTTCAGTACTTGATCGGACGGGTCATGAAGGTGTAGGACTACATCTACCACATTGTTAAACGCTTCCACTTAACGACCTACAAGGGTACGTAGACACACTCTCCCCTCTCATAGCTGCATCTCCATGGATAGATCTTGCATGTGCGTATAATTTTTTTGTTTTCCATGCAACATTCCCCAACACAGAGGGGGTGCCCCTGGTGACCACGAGACACCAGGGCACGCTAGCAATCCCAGGTGCGCCCTGGTGGGTTGTGGTCCCCACGTGGCCCCCATCACTTATACCTTTAGACCATGTCATGTCCTACCTCCAGAAAAAATTCACCATAGCTCTCTCTCTCTCGTGTTCTTGCTCTCAAACCCGCGGATTTCGATCTCTTTGCTCGAAGCTCCATTTCCAAAACTGTTTGGGGGGATTGCTACTTGGTATGTGACTCCTCCATTGCTCCAATAATTTTTTGCTTTAGTCGTTTATATTTTGAATAATTAGCTACTCTTGGTGCTGTTATAAATGGGCTTGCATGTTGAATTCGTAGAGTTGTAAGCAGTTTAAATGCTTAATATGGCCTCTAGGAATCCTTATGAGTAGTTGCTATCAATCTTGTGAAGTTCGGTTGACAAAAATATTGTGGACTAAAATTTTCAGAATTTTATTTACAGGAATAAGATGAGTATTTTTAGAAAAATTTCCTCCAAGAAGAATGCTAAGGGAGTCATCGGGGAATCATCTAACAATGAGCTCAACACCCTAAGAATGGCGGAGGTGCGGCCGTGTGAATGGCCACATAATGCATTCATGGAGGAGGCCAAGTTCCATCAAGAGTTTGCCCAATTCATGGTGAATGTTGGGTTGACAAACTTTCTCGCGGATGAGTGTGACCAGCACCACCTCCTCACGAACTCCTTTGTGCAAACTTTTCATTTGTTAAGTAGGAATAATCCTCCTGAGGTGCGATTTAATTTATATGCTGAAACTCATCAGATACCACTCACTTATGTCGGTGTACTAGAATAGGGGTACCCTAGTACCCCGAACTTGTGCACGGGCAGTTGCAGCACCCCGCGGCAAGGCTTGCCGGGCGAACGCCAAGATCCTCCGTGGTTCCCTTGGAGCCATTCAAGAACAAAGTATTTAAGCTCAGGAGACAAGGCCCCGGCAAGAGGAGCTTGCCGGGAAGGCCAACCAAGGCACTCCAAGGAACTTGCCGCGACGCGCCACGCGCTCCGGCAAGGCAACAAGGCCCCGGCAAGAGGAGCTTGCCTGGAAGACCAACCAAGGTACCTCGAGGCCCGGTGAGCGACAAGCTTCCGGACCCGACAAGATAACAGCAGCGGCAAGGCGCTTGCCGCGGCAGGCGGCCACTCTGTGCCCACGCTCCAGTGCATCCACCAACGTGTCGCTCTGGGGGCCTCTCCAGGCGCGCGTGGCGGGAGGCTGTGCAGCCAGCTGTGCGCAGTGGCATGCGAAGCTGACAAGATCGCCATCGTGGCGAACGGTGGCGCCCCTAACGGTCCTTTTCTGCACTGTTTGGGCGACTCAGACGGGCATTTAATGCCCTTGTCCCCTGCCGTCAGGGTTAGGTAGGGTGCACTGTACAAGTAACTGTACCAACCACCTCACTTTTTACATTTGTACCCTTCTCTGCGTTGCCACATGTCGGTGACCCCTTTAGCGTATAAAAGGAGGCCCATGCGCAACGTAGGGGGGGGGGTTGGACTGGTTCGGAACCCAGAAAAACACTACGCTCTCTCTCTGGAGCAAGAACACAAGATAATCAAACAAGCAGCAGTAGGAGTGTTATCTCTCTGGAGAGCTCCGAAGCTGGGTAAACTGCTCGTGTGCTTCGCCTCGATCTGCTCTTCGTGTGATCTCCGCCCCCCCGCCGAACCGAAAGGGGCTCGGTCCGCCGGCCCCATAGATGTTCGTGGATCAGTTTCCCCGACATCTTTGGCGCGCCAGGTAGGGGGCGTCGAGATTGTGTGAACCTAATCCGGCGTTCACACGAGCTAGATCTTCATTCCCTTCGTCAACATGCCACCGAAGAAGAAGACTTCGGCGGCAGCCGCTCCGTCCACGTCACTTCCGCCACCGTTGGAGCAAACAGGTGGTGGAATGGACGCCGGCGGAAGAATGGACATCGACGAGGAAGCTTATGATGCTGCCAGGTCCAAGGACAAGCCTGCACAAACCTTGGCGACTGTACATGTTCCGCGCCACTCTCAGGAGGCGCAAGACCAACAGCGTCATGGCACTCGCAGTGCCATACGCATGATAGGCCAAGACCAAGCTGGTGGATCTCGGGGCGCTCAAGACCAGCATGCACGCCAGCGTGCTGGCACGAGCGGGGCACGGTCGCCTGGACAGGATACTGCTCCTTCTAACATCTTTAGAAGTCCGAGCATGTCCCGCTCCTCACGCCGTCTGCCACTGCCACCCACCACTCCAGCAGAAGCTTTGGCCCGAGCTCAACTGCTCCTAGATTACCCTCCGACGTCGGACAAGATCGACGAATGGAGGGCCACCATTCAGAGTCTCATCAGCTACGCCAACGGCGACACTCCACGGCGGCCGAGCGCGTCGCCGCCGCGACAGGGTTGCCGGGCGCGAGCCGGTGGCGACGAAACGGGTGGAGGTGCAACTACCATGCAATCACCACCCCGAAGGCCAAGATTGCCGACTCGCCGGATCCACCTCGATAGTGACTCCACCGCATCGTCGGATCCACGAGCTCGTCGCGATCAGCGCCAAGTTCTTCATGATCAACAACAAGAAGACGCTCGAACTCGCATCGAGCGCCGAAGAGAAGCGCGACATCAATCCAACAAGCGCGCTGGGCCCTCTGTTGACATGCATGTGCCAGGGGAACCAGGCGATCTGCCGTACGCGGTAGGTTGCCCTGCGTTCACTCGTGAGCTGCGGCAAGTCCAGTGGCCCAGCACGAAGAACTTCAAGCCAGACGTACCGGAGAAGTACGACGGCAAGACGCATCCGTCAGAGTTCCTCAGCATCAACACCATTGCGGTGCAGGCTACCGGGGGACGGGATGACAAGATCCTTGCCAACTACTTCCCGCTGGTGCTCAAGCCCAACGTCAGATCCTGGCTCATGCACTTGCCGGACAACTCCATATCCTCTTGGGCTGATCTGTGCCATCAGTTTGTCGGCGCCTTCACAGGCGGACACAAGCCTCATGGCCAGGAGAGTGATCTTCATCTGCTCGCCCAGAAGGAAGGAGAGCCCCTGCGCAAGTACATTCAGAGATTCAGCAGTGTGCAGCACAACATCCCAGACGTCCACCCTGCCGCGGTGATCAGCGTGTTCCATCAGAACGTGCGAAATCGCAGGATGCGGGAGGAAATGACGATGTGCAAGATCAGGGACGTCAGTGAGTTATATGCACTGGCCGACAAGTGTGCACGTGCTGAGGAAGGGAGGAGACTCCCCGGAGAGAATGTAGGAGCGGGAGGATCTGACAGTGAAGATGCTGCCCCGGCAAGGAAAAACTGGCGGCGGAACAACAGGAAGAGGAAAGGCAAAGAGGTGCTAGTTGTTGAGCAGTCCGACAACGATGGTGGCGCCAAGAAAGCCAAAGCTGGTGACTCCGGCAAGGAGGTTGCCGCGGAGGTGGCGGTCGCCGACAAGCAGGACGGCACCAACAAGCAGTATTGCAAGATCCACCGCACCAAGGGCCATGATCTCCAGAGCTGCAAAAAAGTCGAGCAGCTTGTTGAGCAACAGAAAGCTGAATACGAGCGACGCAACAAGGAGAAGGCCCAGGAAGGTGCTGGGGGATCCGGCAAGAAACGTCCCGGCCGAGGAGGACGCCGCGGCAAGGCCAAGCAGCGGCAAGGATACAGACCTCCTCGCGGCCGCGACAAGGATGAAGATTACGACGACAATGAAGACATGGATGATGAGGAGACTGATGAGCAGGAGTTCCAGAAAGCCACAGAGGTCCTATGCGTTGACGGTGGTGCTTCTCTGCATACCTCGCACCGTCAGCTCAAGCAGTGGGTGCGGGAAGTTAATGCAGCAGAACCACTCGTCGAGTCACGCAAGCCTCTGAAATGGTCCAGCATGCCTATCATCTTTGATATTGAGGACCATCCTGATCGCATAACTGTGGTCGGGTGCTTGCCGATGTTGGTGTCACCAACAATCCGCAACCTCAAGGTCACTAAGATGCTAGTTGACGGTGGGGCCGGCTTGAACCTGATCTCCTCCGCGGTGCTCCAGAAACTCCAGATCCCTGACAGCGAGCTCGAAGAGACCGGTACATTTCAAGGAATCAACCCGGGAAGGAGCAAGCCGAAGGGAAAGATCACGTTGCCGGTAACATTTGGCAGCGAGCTGAACTTCAGGACTGAGAGGGTCACGTTTGATGTTGCTGACTTTCCATTACCTTACAATGGAATCCTTGGCCGTCCGGCACTCGCCAAGTTCATGGCAGCCTCTCACTATGCGTACAACATACTGAAAATGCCAGGCCCGATAAGTGTCATCTCTGTCCCTGGCGACAAGAAGGATGCTCTTATCTATGCCGACAAGATCTACCGGGAAGCAGCAGCCGCAGCAGAACGCAAGACACTTGCCGCTGAAGCTCCCGGGGGGAAGAAGAAGACTAAGTCCGGCAAGAGCTCTGATGCCCACTCCGGCAAGCGCACCTCTTCGGAGTGCTGCGCTACCGTCGAGGACGCACCATCGAGCTCCACCGGCAAGTGTAAGAAGGCAATGGCAGCTCCACCTGAGACCAAGAAGGTGTCCGCCAAGGAGGACGGCACTGGTGGTACCTTCACCATCAGCGCCACTCTTGACCCCAAATAGGAAAGCACGCTCGTTGCTTTCCTGCGGGCGAATGTCGACGTGTTTGCGTGGCAACCGTCTGATATCCCCGGTGTTCCCAGGAAAGTAATTGAGCACCACCTTGCCGTCTGTCCTCATGCGCGGCCCGTCAAGCAGAAAGTCAGGAAACAGGCAGTGGAGCGCCAAGAATTCATCGCAGAAGAAATCAAGAAGTTGGAAGCAGCAGGCCTTGTCAGAGGAGTGCTCCATCCCACGTGGTTGGCCAATCCTGTTGTCGTGCGCAAGGCTAACGGGAAATGGAGGCTTTGTATTGACTTCACTGATGTTAATAAAGCTTGTCCCAAAGACCCATTTCCCTTGCCGCGCATTGACCAGATTGTTGACTCCACAGCCGGATGTGATTTGCTTTCATTTCTTGATGCATACTCAGGATACCATCAGATCTTCATGGCAGAAGAGGATGAAGAGAAAACCGCATTTATCACCCCGTGTGGCACGTACTGCTTCGTACGGATGCCTTTCGGTTTGAAGAATGCTGGTTCAACATTCGCAAGGGTAGTCCACCACGCTTTTGAGCCACAGATACACAGAAATGTGGAAGCCTACATGGATGACATAGTGGTCAAGAGCAAGAACAGGGCGACCCTGATTCAAGATTTAGACGAGACATTTGCAAATCTGCGCAAGATCAACCTCAAGCTTAACCCCGAGAAGTGCGTGTTTGGAGTCCCTTCCGGCAAGCTTCTCGGGTTCTTCGTGTCTCAGCGGGGAATTGAAGCCAATCCCGACAAGATCAAGGCCATTGAGCAGATCGAAGCACCAAAGCGCGTCAAGGATGTACGAAGGCTTGCCGGTTGCGTGGCTGCTCTCAGCAGGTTTATCTCTAGATCTGCTGAGCGCGCCCTGCCATTTTTCAAAATTTTGAAAAAGGCAGGTCCAATAAAATGGACTCCGGAGGCGGAGGCTGCGCTGCAGGACTTGAAGAGATACCTGTCCTCCACTCCAACACTTGTCGCACCTAAGCCGCAAGAGAAGTTGCTGTTGTATATAGCGGCAACCAATCAAGTGGTTAGTGCTGCGTTAGTGGCGGAGAGGGAGGCAGATGATGAGCCAGCAACCACGGCAGATGCATCCAGCGACAAGCAGGGGGCTTCGCCGACAAGCTCTGGTCCCGACAGAGATGGATCTGCGCAGGAGCATGATAAGATGCAGAAGATAATGGTGCAGCGTCCAGTTTACTTTGTCAGTTCCCTTCTACAGGGGGCTAGATCAAGGTACTCTGGTGTGCAGAAGTTGCTTTTCGGCCTCCTCATGGCCTCGAGAAAGCTGCGCCATTACTTCCAAGCACATGAGATCACAGTCGTCACTCGCTTTCCGCTAAAGAGGATACTGCAAAATCCAGAAGCGACAGGCAGGATTGTCGAGTGGGCGCTGGAACTGTCAAGCTTTGGCCTCAAGTTTGAGAGCACTTCAACTATCCAAAGCAGAGCATTGGCAGAGTTCATAGCAGAATGGACGCCAACACCAAATGAAGAAATTCCAGAGACGAGCATCCCCGTCAAAGAGGCAAGCAAAGAGTGGCTGATGTACTTTGATGGTGCCTTCTCGCTGCAAGGCGCCGGTGCGGGCATGCTGCTTGTCGCGCCCACCGGAGAGCACCTCAAGTACGTAGTCCAGATGCACTTTCCCAAGGAGCAAGCAACCAACAATACTGCAGAGTATGAAGGATTGCTTGCCGGTCTCAGAATCGCAGCAGACCTTGGGATCAAGAAGCTCATTGTCAGGGGTGACTCACAGCTTGTCGTCCGCCAAGTGAACAAGAACTACCAAAGTCCATTGATGGAAGCATATGTTGATGAAGTGAGGAAGCTAGAAGAGCACTTTGACGGCATACAGATGGAGCATATCCCAAGAGCTCAGAATGACATTGCTGATGGCCTGTCAAAGTGCGCCGCACTAAAGTTACCTGTGGAACCAGGGATCTTTGTGCGCAAGTTGACTCAACCATCCGTAACACCATCAACTGGACAAAGCAAGAAGAGGAAGTTGGTTTCTGGTGACTACTTTTTGGCAGAGCTCCCCGAAGCCGCCGCCAAGAAAGTCCCCAAGATCAACACAAAGGATGCTGAGGGGCAGTCTGCTCCGGCAAGCCTAATGGTTTGTTCCGTTGAAGCAGACGCTCCCGACAAGTTTTGCTCTGGCAAGCTTGCCGGGGAACATCAAGCTCCGGCAGGGCCGCAAGTCCTTGCCGTAGAAGCGGATGTTCCCGCAGCAGCAGATGTGCCTTTAGTCCTTGTTGTCGAGCCACAAGCTCCAGCATGGGCACAGCAGATTGTCCATTTCCTTCAAACAGGAGAACTTCCCGAAGAGCAAGAAGAAGCGGAAAAAGTAGCCCGGCAGTCAAGTATGTACCAGTTTGTCGATAGCATACTGTACAGAAGAAGACTCAACGGTGTGAAATTGAAGTGTATTTGCCGGGAAGATGGACAAAAGCTGTTGGCAGAGATACATGGAGGCATATGTGGCCACCACATTGGCACAAGAGCACTTGCCGGCAAAGCTTTCCGGCAAGGTTTCTTTTGGCCGACAGCCCTCCAGGATGCAACTACACAAGTAACCAAGTTTGAAGCGTGCCAGTTCCACTCCAAACAGATACACCAGCCAGCTCAAGCTCTCCAGACGATCCCTTTATCCTGGCCATTTTCGGTCTGGGGGCTCGATATCCTCGGCCCTTTCCCCCGAGCTGTTGGGGGCTTTGAGTACTTGTACGTCGCAATCGACAAGTTCACAAAGTGGTCGGAAGTGCAGCCAGTGAGGAAGGTGACAGCACAGTCAGCAGTCAAGTTCTTCAGGTCAATTGTTTGTCGTTTTGGGATCCCTAACAGGATCATCACCGACAATGGCACGCAATTCACGAGCCGCACCTTCATGCAGTACGTCCAAGACCTTGGCGCCAAGGTCTGCTTCGCTTCTGTTGCTCATCCGAGAAGCAACGGTCAAGCAGAGAGGGCAAATGCTGAAGTGCTGCGCGGGCTCAAGACCAGAACTTTCGACAGGCTGCACAAGTGCGGAAGAAACTGGATCGAGGAGCTGCCGGTGGTTCTTTGGTCGATCAGAATGATGCCAAATCGAGCCACTGGCCAGACGCCTTTCGCTCTAGTCTATGGAGCAGAGGCAGTTCTCCCCACGGAACTCGTATACAGATCGCCTCGAGTGCTCGCTTATGATGAGCTTGAGCAAGAACAGCTGCGACAAGACGACGCGCTGCTCCTTGAGGAAGATCGTCTTCAGGCTGCTGTACGAGCTGCTCGATACCAGCAAGCTTTGCGCCGCTACCATAGCCGCAAAGTTAAGGCCAGAAGCTTCGAGGAAGGCGACCTTGTTCTTCGGCGTGTTCAGTCCGCCAAGAATTCCAACAAGTTGACGCCAAAGTGGGAAGGCCCTTATCGGGTTAAACGAGTCACTAGGCCCGGCGCTGTCCGCCATGAGACCGAAGATGGCATTCCGGTGAGCAACTCCTGGAACATAGAACATCTTCGTAAGTTTTTCCCGTAGGGCGCGGTTGTCGGAACCCGTTCCGGCAACCACCTTTTGTACAAGTCTTGCCGCTGTTGCATGTAATCCTTTGTACAAAGCCGGGCGCAGATCCCGTGCATAAATAAAACCCCATGTGCTCCGCACAACTTGTCCATTTCATGCATTAGTTTCTTTCTTGCATGCGTTATCTAACACTTTGTGCAGCACCTACATCCGGTAAGCAATAACGAGCCGAAGGGCTCCATATCATTATTTTCTCTTCTTTCTTTTTTTTCAACAAAGGAAAAGAAGGTTCCCTCGCACACAAGTTTGCCGGGGGGGAAGGAGAAGATTGTGGTATGGACCAGGCATCATTCAAGCAAAGTTTTGCCTTGCCGGGAAGCAAACAACAGAAAAGCTAAGTTGCCAAAGTTTGAGCAATCAGTTTTTAAATTTTGAGTTATCTTCCTCGAACGACCCTGCTTTGTATGGAAAACCTGTGCGCGGAGGAACCAACTGGTGGCTAGTTGCGCCCTTACTTTGTTTCGAGTCCGCTCAACAACTTAAGTGTGCTGCATCTAGTCGCGACAAGGTTTCTTGTCGGAAGCAGCGCCGCCAGCAGGCTGCTGACGTTCCGCACTCAGCGCTCGCGGCTCGGGTGCCTGCACCGACAAGTTCCCTAGAAGCGTAGGGTAAAAACATATAAAGGAAGGAATCTAGTAGAGGAAATAACATAGCAATTGATAATAGAAATAAAGTTATATTACAAGATAACTTGTCGCAGCTCTAACAGACTGTTTTCATAACATGATTAGCACCGACAAGGGAAAAGAAGAAATGGGCGGCCTAGTCTATGCGATCGCCCTCAACCCTCTTGATCTCGCTCACCTTGTCCACAATGGGTGCAACAAGGGCCTTGAGTGCGTCCCGATCGGCGTCTGGCGGCAAGGACTTGAGGACGTTGGTGAAGCTGAGGCCTGGATTGCGGAAGGCCACCTTCATCAGCACCTTCTGGAGAACCCCGGCGCAGATTTTGCGCGACTCGTCGGCCAGCTGCTTTGGGATCCTCTCCCGGAGCCGTTGGAGTGTCGTCGCCACGCCCTTGAAGAACAGGCTGAGCTTGGCGCTGGGTTGGAGATTCTCGTCGGAGGGATACCCAAAGTCCTCCATCCCCAGCTGCGCCAGCTCCTCATCGATGACTGCGGCAATATTCACCAGACCCTCGGTCCGGTGCTCCACAGTATCTCTGAATGAGTTCTGGGTAACTGCGATGCTCTCCAGCAGCGCCTTGTCAGCCTTGACCTTCTCTGACAAGGTCTTCTCCCGCTCCTTGGCGTCGTCCAACGTCTGCGTCAGCGTGGCCAGCTTCAACTCCAGGTCTGCATTGGAATCCTTGGCGGTGCTGAGCTCCTTGCCCCTCTCAGCGAGAAGACCTTGCAGCTCACCGTGGGCGGCAGCATCCTTCTCACGCTCATGCTTGAGCGCGGCAAGCTCCTTGCCGCTCTTCCCGATGTTGGCCTCCAGCTATGCCACCTTCTCCTCCAGCTCTTTCTTGGCGGCCTCTGCGGTTGCGGCAGCGTCCTTTGCTTCCTTGAGCGCCCCGCCAAGTGCTTGCTCGCGCTCGGCGAGCTCCTCCTCGTAGCTGTCGAGGTTGGCCTTCCGCTGCACCAATTCGCCTTCTCGCGCGGACTGCTTCTCGGCGGCCAGCCTTTGTTCCTCCTCAGCTTCGGCCTTCTCGAGAAGGAAGGTTGTGCGCTCCTCGGTGAGTCGCTCCCGCTCCTGTGCCAGGGACCGGAGAGCTTCTTGATTGTGGCCCCGGAGCTCCTCCGCGCGCTTCTCCATATCAACTCCCGCCTTCGCGACAAGCGCTTCCCGGGAAGCCAGCTTGGCTTGCCGTGCGCGGTAGAGTGACAGCAGCTTCCGCAGCAGCTGCTCCTCCTCAGGCTCGCCACTGCTGCTGCTGGGCGCGTCGACCAACGACAGTCCAGCGGAGGCGAGCACCTCCTCATCGAAAGTTTCCCCCTCGACCGGCGCCCTGGAGCTCGACGCCCAGGGTAGCATGATGAAGATATCGTCGCCGGCCTTCAAGTAGGCGCCGGGCTGGGGCTCCTCGGAGCCCGGCTCCGCAGCAGCGGCAGAGGGATCGGCGGTCGGCGCAGCGCCTGGCGCTCCTGCGGCCTCAGGGTCGTCAGTGCGATCGCCCGACCCCTCGCCGGCTTCTGCAGCGGCAGCCTTGGCGGCCTCCTCGCCGGCGGTCTCATCAGCACCGGCCCCTTCTTCGTTGGCGGCGGCGGCGTCAGTGCTGCCATGCACGCCTTCCTCGCCGGCGCCCTCTGTCTCCATTGGCTCAGCAGCAGATGGGTCTGAAGAACGAAGAAGGGAGAAAAATCAATCAAAAATCCAAGAGAAGAAAATCAGAAGAAGAAGAACCCAAGAGAAAGTTTTTGGACAAGTGAATTACCTGTGCCAAGATCTGCAGTTGCGGTCTCGGCCGCCGCAGGATCGACGGTGCTGTCCCTTGCTGGAGAACTACCCCTTGCCGGAGAGTTCTCCCTTGCCGGAGAGCGCTCCCTTGCCGGGGACTCCTCCCTTGGCGGCGTAGTCGAAGCAGATGGCACTTCGGGACCAGCTTCCGGGCGCTCCTGATATGGCTGCTCTGCTCCTACACAAATCAACAAGCAAGATATCAACAAAGTAAAAAGCACTCATGCGCGCCTGACAGCAGAAAGCTAACTATGAACTTACGCTGGGGGCTGCGCTGGGGGCTGCTTTGAGGAGTGGTTGCCGGGTCCGTCAAGGTGGTCTCGGACCCACCCCCTGCTGAAACGGTGGGGTCATCTTCGATGACAATCACCGCAGCCTTGGCCCTCTTCGCCGCTCTCTGGGCCAGCGTCCTGAAAAGAAAGGAGTTCAGATTGAAGCAAGTCAGATACAAGATAAAAACAGCAAGATTGAAGAACTACAAGAGCACCAAAGAAACTTACTCTTCTTCCTCCTCGTCGGAGCTGAGCGCGGAAAGATCGAAGTCCGGCTCCCCTCCGGTGCGGCGAGGCGGAGGAGTAGGATCCCTTGCCCGCTTGGCGGGGGCGGTGGCGGTGGCCCGGGAAGATCCCGCTCCAGTTGCCGCTGCTGCGTGAGGCGCTCCCACGGCAACATTGCTTGCCGCGGTAGAGCGTGTCGCACGGCTCGGTGGCTGTTGACTCGGCTGCCGCCCCGCTACGTCCGCGGCCCTACGAAGACGCCTTCTTGGCGGGGCCGGGGGCTCCGCCTGCGGCAAGCTTTCTGAAGGCTCGGGCTCTTCCTCGCCGGCCTCGCTCGGCTCAGCTTCAGAGCCGGCAGGCTCTTCCTCGCCAATGAACTCCGTGCGCTCGGTGAGGTTTGCCGCCTCTACCGCCTCCGCCGCCTCCACAGTGAACCCGAACGCGCCCGCGGCAGCTGAGGCCGCAACCTCTTCCGCCCTAGTGGCGATGCGCTGCAGCTCCTCGTCGGTGGTGTCACGGGTGAGGCTCTTCTGCTCGTCAGCGCGGACCGGCACTTCTTCCAAGTTGTCGAAGAACGCTTGCACGACGTCATCCGCAGGCTCTTTCCAAGTTGGAACGATTCCGTGTGAATCGCACAATGGCATCATGGCGCGGATCCGGTCAAGCGAAGAATTATTGCACAATGGTCAACAGCCGCCCCGCTACATCCGCGGCCCTGCGAAGACGCCTTCTTGGCCGGGCCGGGGGCTCCGCCTGCGGCAAGCTTTCTGAAGGCTCGGGCTCTTCCTCGCTGGCCTCGCTCGGCTCAGCTTCAGAGCCGGCAGGCTCTTCCTCGCCAATGAACTCCGCGCGCTCGGCGAGGTTTGCCGCCTCCACCTCCTCCACAGTGAACCCGAACGCGCCCGCGGCAGCTGCGGCCGCAACCTCTTCCGCCCTAGTGGCGATGCGCTGCAGCTCCTCGTCGGTGGTGTCACGGGTGAGGCTCTTCTGCTCGTCAGCGCGGACCGGCACTTCTTCCAAGTTGTCAAAGAACGCTTGCACGACGTCATCCGTAGGCTCTTGCCAAGTTGGAACGATTCCGTGTGAATCGCACAACGGCATCATGGCGCGGATCCGGTCAACCGAAGAATTATTGCACAATGGAATGACGCCCCTCGCCAGCGTGAATGGGTGCTGGGGATCGTGTTTGAACAACTCCAGGAGCATTGCATCCAGCTCCAAGACGGTGAAGTTGTAGTTGAGGCCCGGCCGCAGCCTCATGATGTCCGCCGAGTTCTTGAATTACCAGGCGGGCCTCCCCCTCTCCTGCAGGGGGGCGATGCGGCGGCGGAGGAAATCTGCGCCTACAGCGCCTACAGTGAGCCCGGCAAGCCTGAGGCGAAGGATCCTAGTAATGGCAATCTTCAGCCTCTCGTCTTCCGGGGCCACGTTGCTCCAGTCATTGCCGCGCACTATTGGAGCTTGGCGCACGGCGGTGAAGGGCTGCGGGATTCTCCTCGACGATCCAGCACCACTCCGCTCTCCACTCCTCCCACTTGCTGCGGAGCTCACCCTCCAAGTACGCCTCCTTCTTGCCGACTCTCGAGATCCAGGCGATGCCTCCGGCAAGCGGCTCTCCTCTCTCTACCCGAGGCATGAAGAAGTGGCGGAAAAGGGCAACATTGGGGTGGACTCCGACAAAGTTTTCGCACAAATGTGCGAAAACTGCCATGGTCAGAACGGCGTTGGGGGTGAAATCAAGGAGGCGGAGGCCGTAGGTGTTCATGATATCGCAGAAGAACTCCGAGAAGGGCGGGCAGAGCCCGCAATAGAAGAATAGCGTGAAGAATGGGTACCCGTTTGGAGCCAGTTCCGAAGCAGTGGCCGGGAGTACCCTCGTGCGCGGATGCGCCCGCGTCTCCGTCGCCCAAAAGTGGTAGAAGTACTCCCTCAGCTCCTTCGCGCCGAGCTGGGGGGAGAAGATTGCCCGCTCCTTCCGCAGCGCCGTGAGCCGCTGCGCCTCGGCCGACTTCACGCCCTTTCCCTTGTCGGCTTTCGGAGCCATGGCGGAGGTGGTGGGGGAGGTCGACGGCGTTGGTGATGCTGGTGGCAATGGGGGGCGGAGCACTGCTCTCTCGGCTTCGAGAAGAAGGGGGGAGCGGCGGAGGTTCGTGAAGATGGAGTAGTAGCAACCAGCGAGGGGGAACGAACTGCCCCTGTTTTCTCTGCTTATAAAGAGGGACGGGGCGGATGTTTCGCCCTTCCGAATAAAGAACCACCCACGATCTCTCCCACGACGCCGCATTCAACGCGTGCCGTTAGGGGAGAGCGCGGTGGATACGGAGCGAGATTCAGCGTGGCCCAGTCCGCGTGTGCCCGTGCCCTGTCTTGGGCCTGGCCCAACAGCGCTCGGCACCGTGTCTGGCCCAGGCCCGGGGGCTCCTGTCGGTGTACTAGAATAGGGGTACCCTAGTACCCCGAACTTGTGCACGGGCAGTTGCAGCACCCCGCGGCAAGGCTTGCCGGGCGAACGCCAAGATCCTTCGTGGTTCCCTTGGAGCCATTCAAGAACAAAGTATTTAAGCTCAGGAGACAAGGCCCCGGCAAGAGGAGCTTGCCGGGAAGGCCAACCAAGGCACTCCAAGGAACTTTCCGCGACGCGCCATGCGCTCCGGCAAGGCAACAAGGCCCCGGCAAGAGGAGCTTGCCGGGAAGACCAACCAAGGTACCTCGAGGCCCGGTGAGCGACAAGCTTCCGGACCCAACAAGATAACAGCAGC
This sequence comes from Triticum dicoccoides, assembly GCF_002162155.2. NCBI lineage: Eukaryota > Viridiplantae > Streptophyta > Magnoliopsida > Poales > Poaceae > Triticum > Triticum dicoccoides. Next base: position 144,974,781 of record NC_041382.1, on the reverse strand, counting down.
AGCAAGGCGCTTGCCGCGGCAGGCGGCCACTCTGTGCCCACGCTCCAGCGCATCCACCAACGTGTCGCTCTGGGGGCCTCTCTAGGCGCGCATGGCGGGAGGCTATGCAGCCAGCGGTGCGCAGTGGCATGTGAAGCTGACAAGATCGCCATCGTGGCGAACGGTGGCGCCCCTAACGGTCCTTTTCTACACTGTTTGGGCGACTCAGACGGGCATTTAATGCCCTTGTCCCCTGCCGTCAGGGTTAGGTAGGGTGCACGGTACAAGTAACTATACCAACCACCTCACTTTTTACATTTGTACCCTCCTCTGCGTTGCCACCTGTCGGTGACCCCTTTAGCGTATAAAAGGAGGCCCATGCACAACGTAGGGGGGGTTGGACTGGTTCGGAACCCAGAAAAACACTATGCTCTCTCTCTAGAGCAAGAACACAAGATAATCAAACAAGCAGCAGTAGGAGTGTTATCTCTCCGGAGAGCTCCGAAGCTGGGTAAACTGCTCGTGTGCTTCGCCTCGATCTGCTCTTCGTGTGATCTCCGCCCCCCGCCGAACCGAAAGGGGCTCGGTCCGCCGGCCCCATAGATGTTCGTGGATCAGTTTCCCCGACAACTTACTTTTGTGACATGTGTTTGATTCCCTCTGATGGGGAATTAAGAGAGCCTAGACCTACAAAGTTTGAGGAATTTCTCCTCACTTTGACAGTTGGGGATGAGAGACACGTGTTGAATGCCACTGATGTAGCTTGAACTACGTCGGTATTTCCCCAAAGAGGAAGGGATGATGCAGCACAACTACGTAGGTATTTCCCTAAGTGATGAGACCAAGGTTATCGAACCAGTAGGATAACCACGCAACACTACGTGAACGGCACCTGCACACAAAGAACAAATACTTGCAACCCGGCGTAAAAGAGGGGTTGTCAATCCCTCCTGGGTAAAAGATAGGTAAAATTTGTTGTAGATTGGATAAATAGATCTTGCGGGAATGCAAGATAAAATAAATAACAGTAAATTGCAGCAAGGTATTTTAGGGGTTTTGGATTAATAGATCTGAAAATAAAAGCAAATAAAAATAGATCTCGAAGGCAAATATAATAAAGAAGAGACCCGGGGCCGTAGATTTTACTAGTGGCTTCTCTCGAGAAAAATAGCATATGGTGGGTAAACAAATTACCGTTGGGCAATTGATAAAACTTCAAATAATCATGACGATATCTAGACAATGATCATTATATAGGCATCACGTGCAAGATTAGTAGACCAACTCCTACCTGCATCTACTACTATTACTCCACACATCGACCGCTATCCAGCATGCATCTGGTGTATTAAGGTCATGGAGAAATGGAGTAATGCAATAAGAATAATGACATGATGTAGACAAGATCTAGTCATGTAGGAATAGACCCCATCTTGTTGTCCTTAATAGCAACGATACATACGTGTCGTTTCCCCTTTTGTCACTGGGATCGAGCACCGTAAGATCGAACCCATCACAAAGCACCTCTTCCCATGGCAAGAAAAATCGATCTAGTCGTCCTAACTAAACCAAAGATTCAAAGAAGAAATACGAGGCTATAAGTAATCATGCATGTAAGAGATCAAAAGACTCAAATAACTTTCATGGATAAAAACATAGATCTGATCATAAACTCAAAGTTCATCGGATCCCAACAAACACACCACCAAAAGAGTTACATCAAATAAATCTCCAAGAGAGCATTGTATTGAGAATCAAAAGAGAGAGAGGAAGCCATCTAGCTACTAACTACGGACCCGTAGGTCTATAATGAACTACTCACGCATCATTGGAGAGGCGCCAACGAGGATGATGAACCCCTCTGTGATGGTGTCTAGATTGGATCTGTGGTTTCTGGAACTTGCGGTGGCTAGAATTGTTTTTCGTCGACTCCCCTAGGGTTTCTGGAATATTGGGGTATTTGTAGATCAAAGAGGCGGTGCGGGAGGCCACCGAGGTGGGCACAACCCACCAGGGCGCGCCTGAGCCCCCATGCGCGCCTAGGTGGGTTGTACCCCCCTCGGGGCACCCCTCTAACCATCTCAAGAACACGAGAGAGAGAGAGAGAGAGAGATTAAACACATAGCTACTGGTACAAACCCTCGGCCCGGAGGGTGGACTACTCCGTCCTCATCATGGTGACCATAGGGATGGTTAGAGGGGTGCCCCGAGGGGGGTACAACCCACCTAGGCGCACATCGGGGCTCGGGTGCACACAGGGGGGGTTGTGCCCACCTCGGTGGCCTCCCGCACCTCCTCTTTGCCCTATAAAATCCCAAATATTCCAAAAACCCTTGGGGTTAACCCTAGATTAGAAGTTTCGCCGCTGCAAGCCTCTATAGCCATGAGAAATCAATCTAGACCCCGTTCCGGGACCCTGTCGGAGGGGGGAATCATCACCGGTGGCCATCTTCATCATCCCTATGGTCACCATGATGAGGAGGGAGTAGTCCACCCTCGGGGCTGAGGATTTGTACCAGTAGCTATGTGTTTAATCTCTCTTTCTCTCGGGTTGTTGAGATGTCACGATCTTGATGTATCGCGAGCTTTATTAATATAGTCGGATCATATGGTGTTTTCCCCTCTCTATCTTGTTGTGATGAATTGAGTTTTCCCTTTGAGATTTCGTTGTTATCGGATTGATTACTTTTATGGATTTGAGAGAACTTAATATATGTCTTGCATATGAATACCCGTGGTGACAATGGGGTATTATATTGATTCACTTGAGATATGTTTTGGCACTCAACCCGCGGATTCCCGAGGTGACATTGGGGTAATCTATGCATAGGGGTTGATGCACGTTCTCATCTTTTGTTTCTCTGGTAGAAATCTTGGGGCACTCTTTGAGGTTCTTTGTGTTGGATTGAGTATTATGAATCTGAATTTGCTTTGGTGTTATTCTAGTACGATCTCTTGATAGATCGATCGGAAAGAATAACTTGGTGTTATTTTAGTGCGAACTCTTGGTACGTAGGATCAATCGGAAAGAATAGCTACAAACAATTTCTTCTTATGTTCTCTGCTAGATAGGAAGTTTGGAGTGATTCTTCATCGCACTTTGAGGGATGGTTATATGATCCAATTAGATTAGCATTGTTGAGAGATTGCACTAGCGAAAGTACGGACCATAGGCCATGTTTCTAAGCATTGCAATACCGTTTGTGCTCACTTTTATTGTTTCCTACCTTGCTGCTTAAATTTATTCAGATTATAAAGATATATTTCAACCATCCATTTTACACTTTTATCAGCATCTCTTCGCCGTACTAGTGCATCTATACAATTTGCCATTGTATTGGGTGTGTTGGGGACACAAGAGATTTCTTGTATTTGATTGTAGGGTTGTTTGAGAGAGATCATCTTCATCCTACGCCTCCCACGGATTGATAAACCTTAGGTCATCCACTTGAGGGAAATTTGCTACTGTCCTACAAAACTCTGTGCTTGGAGGCCCAACACGAGTCTATAATAATAAAGTTGTGTAGTAGACATCAGTCTGCACCACAACAGAACTAAGGGCAAAATTCATGGAGGTATTTATGCTACTCGCTTAGCGAGGCACTTTAATGTTCAAATGCGCCAACATGATTATCCTTTGTCCTGAGTTTATCTAGACCACCAGGTGATGGAGGATCACCAGTTTATTGATGTCGCTGATTTATTTCACAACATTTGTTATAACCTTGTTTTTAGCGTGGAGACCCGTGATGTTATCCCATTGCCTTCACCTGCTTTGTTTGATTCTATTGCTAGGGCGGATAAAAGGTCATGTCAGAGGACATCATAGCCTACCGGAACGACCAGGCAGCGGCAGAGTAGCAGCCTCAGGAGTGGGACGCTCAGGTGCCGCCGCCACAGCACTCCCACATGGGACCGGATGGCTACTTTGGATGGTGATTACCAAGCTAGGCCAAAAGCCTAAGCTTGGGGGAGTACCTATTTCCACCGACATTATATTCTTGTTCTCACATTTTATTCTAGTTGCCATTGTCCACACTTTTTCATTATATCATCCATGCTAGATTTATTTTTCTCACTTTCTTCTTGCATGTTTGAAAAACTCTAAGCAAATCCAAAAATATTTTTCTTGCTTCTTTTCGGGTTTTTTTATAGTTTAATTAGTTGTAGTATTAAAAGAAAACCCAAAAAGATTTCTCAATTTTTCTTGTTGGGAGCTTTCCTGTGTAAATAGTTTTTCTCGTTTTTTCTTTTTTCCTTCTGTAATTTGCTTTCTTCAAGAAAAACTAAAAACTCCAAAAATATTTCATTGTGTTTCTATGAAATTATTTTCTTTTTACTGATTCGTACCAAGGAGAAGACCATGAGGAAAATGTTGAGTGGCTCTTTTATGCATTACTGTAGATTTAACAAAGAGCCCATATTACCTTGTCTTCTCCTTTTTGAATAAAATGTTTACAGATTCCAGTTTAGTCCACGACACACTTGCAATATTATTATTTTCATATCATTCGGTCATGCAAGTGAAAGGCAATAATGACGACATTTCATGAAGTGACTATGACAGAGAGAACCGGGTATGAACTCAACTTGTTTTTGTTTTTGTAAATATGTTTAACCTAGTATCCATGATTCAACATATTATGATCAAACATGTTTGCAATGACAATTAGAGATTATTGTTTCTCATTCCATGCTTAAGTAGCTAGGAGTGGATAATGATTTATCTTGGATGCTTGTGCATTAAAATGATTGTGATGTAGTATGATGATATGGTATCCTCCTCTGAATGTTTCAAGTGGCTTGACTTGGCACATGTTCATTGCATGTGGTTGAATCAAAACCAACATAGCCTCTACGATATTTATGTTCATGGTGTTCATATCATACTCATTCTAGTGTTCAATGTTGATTATGCATAACGCATGTTCATGACGTTTTCACTCTCTAGCTGGCCGCTTCTCAACCTATTTGCTAGCCTTCACCTATACTAAGCGGAAATACTGCTTATGCATCAAAATCCTTAAACCAAAGTTATTCCAGATGAGTACACTATATCTACCTATATGCGGTATTACCCTGCCGTTCCAAGTAAATTTGCATGTGCCACCTTTAAAATTTCAAATGAACATCTGTTTTGTGTGCCTGGACCTCTCATGGAGCGATAGGGGGCAATTAGTATCTTCCATGCTAAGCAGGTTATTCTCATGATGATTGTTTATTCACTCGTCCTTGCACGAGAGGGGCAGTAATAGGGATGCCCAGTCTCGAAATATAAAATTGCAAATAATTAAACAAAACTCCCCCCGGATTGTTATTGGTATGGATGGTACCCGTGGACTCGGCTAGCCGTGGAATGTGTTTGTTAGTGGAGGGGGACTAAACTTTACTTTTATCGCTTGGGAACCTCCACTGATTTGTTTAGCATGGAAGGTATTGATAACTCTTGGTTGTAACGTTGACAGGAAGGGTGCACCCAAAATTATATTTATCTATGTTTTAAGATTTGAGCTCCGGCACCTCTGCAAATCCCTGCTTCCCTCTGCGAAGGGACTATATATTTAATTTTATGTTGAGTCGTCACCTTCTCAAACAAGCGCCAGACATGAGAGCACTATTTGTTGGGGAACGTAGTAATTTCAAAAAAATTCCTATGCACACGCAAGATCATGGTGATGCATAGCAACGAGAGGGGAGAGTGTGATCTACGTACGCTTGTAGACCGACAGCGGAAGCGTTAGCACAACGCGGTTGATGTAGTCGTACGTCTTCACGGCCCGACCAATCAAGCACCGAAACTACGGCACCTCCGAGTTCTAGCACACGTTCAGCTCGATGACGATCCCTGGACTCCGATCCAGCACAGTGTCGGGGAATAGTTCTGTCAGCACGACGGCGTGGTGACGATCTTGATGTTCTACTGTCGCAGGGCTTCGCCTAAGCACCGCTACAATATTATCGAGGATTATGGTGGAAGGGGGCACCGCACACGGCTAAGAATATGATCACGTAGATCAACTTGTGTGTCTAGGGGTGCCCCCTGCCCCCGTATATAAAGGAGCAAGGGGAGGTGCGGCCGGCCAGGAGGAGGGCGCGCCAGGAGGAGTCCTACTCCCACCGGGAGTAGGATTCCCCCCCTTTCCTAGTTGGAATAGGATTCGGGAGGGGGAAAGAGGAGAGAGAGAAGGAAGGGGGGGGGCGTCGCCCCCCTCTCATTGTCCTATTCGGACTAGGGGGGAGGGGCACGCGGCCCAGCCCTGGCCACCTCTCCTCTCTTCCACTAAAGCCCACTAAGGCCTATATACCTCTCGGGGGGTTCCGGTAACCTCCCGGTACTCCGGTAAAATCCCGATTTCACCCGGAACACTTTCGATATCCAAATATAGGCTTCCAATATATCAATCTTTATGTCTCGACCATTTCGAGACTCCTCGTCGTGTCCATGATCACATCCGGGACTCCGAACAAACTTCGATACATCAAAATGCATAAACTCATAATATAACTGTCATCGAAACCTTAAGCGTGCGGACCCTACGGGTTCGAGAACAATGTAGACATGACCGAGACATGTCTCCGGTCAATAACCAATAGCAGAACCTGGATGCTCATATTGGCTCCCACATATTCTACGAAGATCTTTATCGGTCAGATCGCATAACAACATACGTTGTTCCCTTTGTCATCGGTATGTTACTTGCCCGAGATTCGATTGTCGGTATCTCAATACCTAGTTCAATCTCGTTACCGGCAAGTCTCTTTACTCGTTTCTTAATACATCATCTCACAACTAACTCATTAGTTGCAATGCTTGCAAGGCTTATGTGATGTGCATTACCGAGAGGGCCCAGAGATACCTCTCCGACAATCGGAGTGACAAATCCTAATCTCGAAATACGCCAACCCAACATGTACCTTTGGAGACACCTGTAGAGCTCCTTTATAATCACCCAGTTACGTTGTGACGTTTGGTAGCACACAAAGTGTTCCTCCGGCAAACGGGAGTTGCATAATCTCATAGTCATAGGAACATGTATAAGTCATGAAGAAAGCAATAGCAACATACTAAACGATCGGGTGCTAAGCTAATGGAATGGGTCATGTCAATCACATCATTCTCCTAATAATGTGATCCCGTTAATCAAATGACAACACATGTCTATGGTTAGGAAACATAACCATCTTTGATTAATGAGCTTGTCAAGTAGAGGCATACTAGTGACGTTTAGTTTGTCTATGTATTCACACAAGTATTATGTTTCCGGATAATACAATTCTAGCATGAATAATAAACATTTATCATGAAATAAGGAAATAAATAATAACTTTATTATTGCCTCTAGGGCATATTTCCTTGAGTCTCCCACTTGCACTAGAGTCAATAATCTAGTTCACATCGCCATGTGATCTAACATCAATAGTTCACATCTTTATGTGGTTAACACCCATAGTTCACATTGATATGTGACCAACACCCAAAGGGTTTACTAGAGTCAGTAATCTAGTTCACATCGCTTATGTGATTAACACCCAATGAGTACTAAGGTGTGATCATGTTTTTCTTGTGAGATAATCTTAGTCAACGGGTCTGTCACATACAGATCCGTAAGTATTTTGCGAATTTCTATGTCTACAATGCTCTGCACGGAGCTACTTTAGCTAATTGCTCCCACTTTCAATATGTATCCAGATGAAGATTTAGAGTCATCCGGATCAGTGCCAAAACTTGTATCGATGTAACCCTTTTACGACGAACCTTTTGTCACCTCTATAATTGAGAAACATATCCTTATTCCACTAAGGATAATTTTGACCGCTGTCCAGTGATCTACTCCTAGATCACTATTGTACTCCCTTGCCAAAATCAGTGTAGGGTATACAATAGATCTGATACATAGCATGGCATACTTTATAGAACCTATGGCTGAGGCATAGGGAATGACTTTCATTCTTTTTGTCTCTTCTGCCGTGGTCGGGCTTTGAGTCTTACTCAATTTCACACCTTGTAACACAGTCAAGAACTCTTTCTTTAACTGTTCCATTTTGAACTTCTTCAAAATTTTGTCAAGGTATGTGCTTTGTGAAAGTCCAATTAAGCGTCTTGATCTATCTCTATAGATCTTAATGCCCAATATGTAAGCAGCTTCACCGAGGTCTTTCATTGAAAAACTCTTATTCAAGTATCCTTTTATGCTATCCAGAAATTCTATATCATTTCCGATTAGCAATATGTCATCTACATATAATGTCAGAAATGCTACAGAGCTCCCACTCACTTTCTTGTAAATACAGGCTTCTCCAAAAGTCTGTACAAAACCAAATGCTTTGATCACACTATCAAAGCGTTTATTCCAACTCCGAGAGGCTTGCACCAGTCCATAAATGGATCGCTGGAGCTTGCACATTTTGTTAGCACCTTTAGGATTGACAAAACCTTCTGGTTGCATCATATACAACTCTTATTGAAATCCATTAAGGAATGTAGTTTTGTTTATCCATTTGCCATATTTCATAAAAATGCGGCAATTGCTAACATGATTTGGATAGACTTAAGCATCGCTACGAGTGAGAAGGTCTCATCGTAGTCAATCCCTTGAATTTGCCGAAAACCTTTTGCGACAAGTCGAGCTTTGTAGACAGTAATATTACCGTCAGCGTCAGTCTTCTTCTTGAAGATCCATTTATTCTCAATTGCTTGCCGATCATTGGGAAAGTCAACCAAAGTCCATACTTTGTTCTCATACATGGATCCCATCTCAGATTTCATGGCTTCAAGCCATTTTGCGGAATCTGGGCTCACCATCGCTTCTTCATAGTTTGTAGGTTCATCATGATCTAGTAGCATGACTTCCAGAACAGGATTACCGTACCACCCTAGCGCGGATCTTACTCTGGTTGATCTACGAGGTTCAGCAGTATCTTGTTCTGAAGTTTCATGATCATTATCATTAGCTTCCTCACTAATTGGTGTAGGTGTCACAGAAACAGGTTTCTGTGATGTACTACTTTCCAATAAGGGAGCAGGTACAGTTACCTCGTCAAGTTCTACTTTCCTCCCACTCACTTCTTTCGAGAGAAACTCCTTCTCTAGAAAGGATCCATTCTTAGCAACGAATGTCTTGCCTTTGGATATGTGATAGAAGGTGTACCCAACAGTCTCCTTTGGGTATCCTATGAAGACATATTTCTCCGATTTGGGTTTGAGCTTATCAAGATGAAACTTTTTCATATAAGCATCACAATCCCATACTTTAAGAAACGACAACTTTGGTTTCTTGCCAAACCACAGTTCAGATTGTGTCATCTCAACGGACTTAGATGGTGCCCCTTTTTTTACGTGAATGTAGCTGTCTCTAATGCATGATCCCAAAACAATATTGGTAAATCGGTAAGAAACATCATAGATTGTACTATATCCAATAAAGTACGCTTATGACGTTTGGACACACCATTATGCTGTGGTGTTCCAGGTGGCATGAGTTTGTGAAACTATTCCACATTGTTTTAATTGAAGACCAAACTCGTAACTCAAATATTCGTCTCTGCGATCAGATCGTAGAAACTTTATTTTCTTGTCATGATGATTTTCTACTTCACTTTGAAATACTTTGAACTTTTCAGACTTATGTTTCATCAAGTAGATATACTCATATCTGCTTAAATCATATGTGAAGGTCAGAAAATAATGATACTTGTCGCGAGCTTTAATATTCATCGGACCACGTACATCAGTATGTATGATTTCCAACAAATATGTTGCTCACTCCATTGTTCCGGAGAACGGAGTCTTTAGTCATCTTGCCCATAAGGCATGGTTCGCAAGCACCAAGTGATTCATAATCAAGTGATTCCAAAATCCCATCAGCATGGAGTTTCTTCATGCGCTTTACACCAATATGACCTAAACAGCAGTGCCACAAATAAGTTGCACTATCATTATTAACTTTGCATCTTTTGGTTTCAATATTATGAATATGTGTATCACTACGATCGAGATCCAATGAACCATTTTCATTGGGTGTGTAACCATATAAGGTTTTATTCATGTAAACATAACAACAATTTATTCTCTTACTTAAATGAATAACTGTATTACAATAAACATGATCAAATCATATTCATGCTCAACGCAAACACCAAATAACACTTATTTAGGTTCAATACTAATCCCGAAAGTATAGGGAGTGTGCGATGATGATCATATCAATCTTGGAACTACTTCCAACACACATCGTCACTTCACCCTTAACTAGTCTCTGTTTATTCTGCAACTCCCTTTCGAGTTACTAATCTTAGCAACTGAACTAGTATCTAATACTGAGGGGTTGCTATAAACACTAGTAAAGTACACATCAATAACATGTATATCAAATATACTTATGTTCACTTTTCCATCCTTCTTATCCGCCAATCACTTGGGGTAGTTCCGCTTCCAGTGACCAGTCCCTTTGCAGTAGAAGCACTTAGTCTCAGGCTTAGGACTAGACTTGGGCTTCTTCACTTGAGCAGCAAATTGCTTGCCGTTCTTCTTGAAGTTCCCCTTCTTCCCTTTGCCCTTTTCTTGAAACTAGTGGTCTTGTCAACCATCAACACTTGATGTTTTTCTTGATTTCTACCTTCATCGATTTCATCATCATGAAAAGCTCGGGAGTCGTTTTCGTCATCCCTTGCATACTATAGTTCATCACGAAGTTCTACTAACTTGGTGATGGTGACTAGAGAATTCTGTCAATCACTATCTTATCTGGAAGATTAACTCCCACTTGATTCAAGCGATTGTAGTACCCAGACAATCTGAGCACATGCTCACTAGTTGAGCGATTCTCCTCCATCTTTTAGCTATAGAACTTGTTGGAGACTTCATATCTCTCAACTCGGGTATTTGCTTGAAATATTATCTTCAACTCCTGGAACATCTCATATGGTCCATGACGTTCAAAACATCTTTGAAGTCCCGATTCTAAGCCATTAAGCATGGTGCACTAAACTATCAAGTAGTCATCATATTGAGCTAGCCAAACGTTCATAACGTCTGCATCTGCTCCTGCAATAGGTCTGTCACCTAGCGGTGCATCAAGGACATAATTCTTCTGTGCAGCAATGAGGATAAACCTCAGATCACGGATCCAATCCGCATCATTGCTACTAACATCTTTCAATACAATTTTCTCTAGGAACATATCAAAATAAACACAGGGAAGCAACAACGCGAGCTATTGATCTACAACATGATTTACAGAATACTACCAGGACTAAGTTCATGATAAATTTAAGTTCAATTAATCATATTACTTAAGAACTCCCACTTAGATAGACATCCCTCTAATCCTCTAAGTGATCACGTGATCCAAATCAACTAAACCATGTCCGATCATCACGTGAGATGGAGTAGTTTCATTGCTGAACATCACTATGTTGATCATATCTACTATATGATTCACGCTCGACCTTTCGGTCTCCGTGTTTCGAGGCCATATCTGTATATCCTTGGCTCGTCAAGTATAACCTGAGTATTCTGCGTGTGCAACTGTTTTGCACCCGTTGTATTTGAACGTAGAGCCTATCACACCCGATCATCACGTGGTGTCTCAGCACGAAAAACTTTCGCAACGATGCATACTCAGGGAGAACACTTCTTGATAATTAGTGACAGATCATCTTATAATGCTACCGTCAATCAAAGCAAGATAAGATGCATAAAAGATAAACATCACATGCAATCAATATAAGTGATATGATATGGCCAGCATCATCTTGTGCTTGTGATCTCCATCTTCGAAGCACCGTCGTGATCACCATCGTCACCGGCGCGACACCTTGATCTCCATCGTAGCATCGTTGTCGTCTCGCCAATCTTATGCTTCCACGACTATCACTACCATCAACCATCAGGCCAGGCTGGTGGTCAAGCTTAAACCGGAAGCCGGTTTAAAAAACTTCCTCTCCTTTGTGAAAAACAATTATGTTATTATAGGCACCATGCTGCCTTGTAATAGGCTAGCTGATACCTTTGATGTTGATATGCCTTCGTGCATAACTTGTTCTTCCTGTGGTAATGAACTTTCCAAAATACTTTCTAAAATAAGAAATTCGTCAAGTGCCACCGCGGTTGTACCATCAGGCGGAGTATGATGTCTGTATATATAAAATCAAAACATCCAAAACAAAATTTTAAGTATATGATCAAATTTTGAGATACATAATACCTGCCATCATTGAGTGTGAAGTTGGCTTGGCCACCTTTGAAGCGGAGTTTTGCAAACCCACACTGTTGGAGGAAATAACAACTCCTGTATATATATACGATGATGTTTATCATGTAAACTGTGCCGGGTTATAATAAACACCGTGTTACTCCATAAGAGGATGTTAACAGCAAGGATCGAACCGGACAAATAGTCTCCGGATTGACGTGAACTGTGTTCCGTCAATTGATTGGTTAAAAAACTTTGTCGGTTTAAGAACACAATGAAAAGCAAAAAAAAACCTTCAAAGAAAAGTATGAAGCAAAAGCAACGACAAAAAATGTTTGCCAAAAAAGATTTATTTAAGCTGATCAAATGGTGTTACCATGGCCAAACACGACCAAGCTCCCGTTAGGACTATGGTTCTAGTCAGCCAGGTCCCCAAGTGATTCTTGTGGCATTTATGCCGACCAAATGGCGTGGTCATGGTTCAGGTTCGACTAAGCCCCCAAGTGATTCTATGGCCTTAGGCCGATCAAGAGGCATGACTGGTTCAGACATGACCAAGTCCCCAAGTGATCTGGTGGCTCTCGCCTATCAAGAGGCATGGTATTGGTTTGGACACGACCAATCCTCCAAGTGATATAACACGATGCTTTTAGCAAAGCGAACTCAAGGGGTAAACCGGAGGCCGCTTTAGAGCAACTCCGTGTAACCTCACATGATGTAAAAGAACAGATACCCCGCTTTAGCTGAGGTTTCGGTTTATTATACGTAATCATAATATATACATTGTCGTAATATGTACATAAGTATAGCCAATGGCTCAGGTGTAGTAAGGCCGAAGATGAGCTATATTCCACGGCCTGTTAGTCTCCTCCTCTGATGTGCGTGAGTCCTTATGCTCTCGAATATCGATCAGATAGTACGACCCGTTGTGCAGATTCTTGCTGACCACGAAAGGCCCCTCCCAAGGTGGGGATAGCTTATGCATATTAGTCTGATCTTGGATGAGCCGAAGCACCAAATCTCCTTCCTGAAAGGCTCTGGTTCTGACTCGGCGACTGTGATAACGACGAAGATCCTACTGGTAAATCGCCGATCGGGCGGCTGCGATGTCACGCTCTTCATCCAACTGGTCCAAAGCATCTTGCTGTGTTGTCTCATTGTCCGCTTCAATATAAGCCGTGACACGAGGTGAATCATGATGGATATCACTGGGGAGAACCGCCTCCGCTCCATAAACCATGAAGAACGGTGTGCATCCTGTTGATCTGTTGGGTGTTGTATTAATGCTCCATAGCACAGATGGTAATTCTTCTACCCAACAACCCGGCGTTCTCTGCAAAGGAACCATGAGCCGGGGCTTAATGCCTCTCAAGATCTCTTGATTAGCTCTTTCTACTTGACCATTGGACTGTGGATGTGCCACTGATGAAACATCGAGCCGGATGTGCTCCCGTTCGCAGAACTCCTTCATAGCACCTTTGGACAAATTGGTACCATTATCTGTGATAATACTGTGCGGAAAACCAAACCGGAAAATCACCTTTTTGATGAACTGAACCGCCGTGGCCGCATCACATTTGCTAACAGGTTCTGCCTCCACCCACTTTGTAAACTTGTCAACAGCCACCAGGAGGTGGGTCTTCTTATCTTTGGACCTTTTGAAAGGCCCAACCATATCCAGCCCCCAAGTCGCAAACGGCCAAGTAATTGGAATCATCCTCAATTCTTGAGCCGGTACATGAGCACGTCTTGAAAACCTTTGGCAACCATCACATCGTCTGACCAGATCCTCCGCGTCAGCATGAGCAGTTAACCAATAGAAACCATGGCGAAATGCTTTAGCCACCAGAGACTTTGAACCGGCGTGGTGACCGCAATCTCCTTCGTGGATCTCACGCAAAATTTCACGGCCTTCTTCAGGAGACACGCAATATTGAAAAGCTCCTGATACACTGCAATGATGCAACTCACAGTTGATGACAGCCATGGACTTGGATCGCCGGATTATCTGCCGGGCCAGAATCTCATCTTCTGGCAACTCGCCCCGGTTCTTGTACGCCAGTTAAGGAAGCGTCCAATCCGGAATAACATGAAGAACTGCCACCAATTGAGCCTCCGGATCATGAATAGCCAAATCCTCTTCACCAGGGATCTTCACCGACGGATTGTGCAGCACATCCAGAAAAACATTGGGCGGGACCGGTTTGCGCTGAGAGCCCAGCTGGCTTAAAGCGTCCGCCGCTTCATTTTTCCGCCGGTCCACGTGGTCCACCTGATAGCCTCTGAAATAACCTGCAACAATATCCACCTCACGATGATATGCTGCCATGAGTGGGTCCTTGGAATCCCAAGTGCCAGACACTTGCAGAGCCACAAGGTCCGAGTCACCGAAGCACTTAACTCGACTTAGATTCATCTCTTTAGCCATCTGGAGACCATGGAGCAAGGCTTCATACTCAGCTGCATTGTTAGTACAAGGGAACATTAAACGGAGAACATAACAAAACTTATCACCTCGTGGGGAAGTTAATACGACTCCAGCCCCCGAGCCTTCCAACTGCCTGGATCCGTCAAAATGGATGGTCCAATACGTATGATCTGGCTTTTCTTCAGGTGCTTGCATTTCCGTCCAATCATTGATGAAATCAACAAGTGCTTGAGACTTAACCGTTGTTCGAGGCACATACTTCAAACCGTACGGCCCCAGCTCTATAGCCCACTTTGCAATCCGTCCAGTTGCTTCCCGGTTCTGGATGATATCCCCCAAAGGAGCAGAACTGACCACCGTAATTGGGTGCCCTTGGAAGTATTGCTTAAGCTTCCGGTTTGCCATAAAAACTCCGTACACCAGCTTCTGCCAATGCGGATACCTTTGCTTGGACTCAATGAGTACCTCGCTGATATAATAGACCGGACGTTGAAGCGGATGCTCCTTACCTGTCTCCTTTCGCTCCACCACAATAGCCACGCTGACTGCACGAGCATTAGCAGCAACATATAGCAGTAATGGCTCCTTGTCAATGGGAGCGGCGAGCACAGGAGGATTGGCCAATTGCCGCTTTAAGTCCTCAAATGCTTCATCAGCAGCAGAACTCCAGACAAACTGATCCGTCTTCTTTAACATCTGATATAAAGGGATCGCCTTCTCCCCAAGGCGGCTGATAAACCGGCTTAACGCGGCAATCCGGCCTGCCAGGCGTTGAACATCATTGATACACTTCGGTTTAGCCAGGGAGGTGATGGCTGTGATCTTCTCTGGATTAGCCTCAATTCCCCTGTTGGACACCAGAAAACCCAATAACTTGCCCGCCGGTACACCAAAGACACACTTGTCCGGATTGAGCATCATCTTGTACGTCCTTAGGTTATCAAAGGTTTCCTTCAAATCGTCAACCAGAGTCTCCTTCTCCCTGGATTTAACTAGGATATCATCCACGTAAGCATGTACATTACGGCCAATCTGCTTGTGAAGACAATTTTGTACACACCGTTGATAAGTTGCCTGGGCACTTTTGAGCCCAAAGGGCATAGACACATAGCAGAAGGCTCCAAAGGGGGTTATGAATGTCGTATTCTCCTGGTCCTTAACTGCCATCTTGATCTGATGATAGCCAGAATATGCATCCAAAAAACTTAAGCGCTCACAACCTGCTGTAGCATCAATGATTTGATCAATACGGGGGAGGGCAAAAGGATCTGCTGGACAAGCCTTATTAAGATCTGTGTAATCCACACACATGCGCCAGGTGCCGTTTTTCTTAAGGACCAGCACCGGATTGGCAAGCCACTCAGGGTGAAAAACTTCAACAATAAAACCAGCTGCTAAGAGCCTGGCTTCCTCTTCTCCAATCGCCTTGCGTCTTTCTTCGTTAAACCGGCGGAGGAACTGTTTCACCGGTTTGTATTTAGGATCCACATTAAGGGTGTGCTCAGTGAGTTGCCTCGGTACACCTGGCATGTCAGAGGGCTTCCATGCAAAAATGTCCCGATTCTCACGGATGAACTCGATGAGCGCGCTTTCCTATTTCGGATCCAAGTTGGCACTGATGCTGAACTGCTTGGACGAATCGCCAGGTACGAAGTCAACAAACTTAGTTTCTGCTGCCGATTTGAACTTCAGGGCCGGATCATGCTCCGTAGTTGGCTTCTTCAACGGAGTCATGTCCGCCGGATCAACATTGTCTTTATAGTACTTCAACTCCTCGGTTGCACAAACCGACTCTGCATAAGCCGCATCTCCTTCCTCGCGTTCCAAAGTGATTTTGCGGCTTCCGTGAACCGTTATTGTCCCCTTGTGACCCAGCATCTTGAGCTGCAAATACACATAACAGGGCCGAGCCATAAACTTGGCGTATGCCGGTCGCCCAAACAGGGCATGATATGGGCTTTGGATTTTCACCACTTCAAACGTCAACGTCTCCGACCTGGAATCATGATCATCCCCAAAGGCCACTTCGAGAGCTATCTTACCAATGGGATATGCTGATCTGCCAGGCACTACACCGTGGAATACTGTATTAGACGGTTTGAGATTCTTATCTGTTAGTCCCATACGACGGAAGGTCTCATAGTACAGGATGTTAGTGCTGCTTCCTCCATCCATGAGCACCTTGGTGAACTTATAACCTCCCACCTGAGGCGCCACCACCAGAGCCAACTGACCTGGATTATCGACCCGGGGTGGGTGATCCTCTCTGCTCCATATGATTGGCTGTTCGGACCAACGTAGATAACGAGGTGTGGCCGGTTCAACAGACTTGACTGCCCGTCTCTGAACCTTCCGGTCTCGCTTGTCCAAGCTAGTGGTAAAGACATGGTACTACCCACTACTCAACTGCTCTGGGTTGCTCTGGTAACCTGACTGTTGCTGCTGTTGGTTGTAACCACCCTGGTTGTTCTGACTATTTTGACCATTATGTCCGCCCGCATTACCATTAAATCCTGAACTGGAACTTCCTCCACCGTAACCCGGCCTGGACCCTGAGCCACCGCTAGATCCGTGATCATACCGGAAATTATTAGAATTCTTGAACTCCTGCATAATAAAGCAATCCTTCCAAAGGTGGTTTGCTGGCTCCTCCTTCGTCCCATGTCTTGGACAGGGCTGACTTAGCAGATAGTTCAGGCGGTTTGGGTTAGGGTTGGGTGCTCCACTATGATTTTTCGGCCTACCCTTGCGCCGCTGGCCATTGTCCTGTGCGTTGGTATTAGCCACAAAATCCATGTTACCATCCGCTTTATGCTTGCCTCCTCCGCCGTTGCCTACCCAATGATGTTGCTGACCTTTGGAGCTGCCGTTCTTCTTCCCCTTCCTTGTCTTGTCATCATCAGATTTGGGATCCTTGGTACTATCAGAATCATCATATTTTACCAAAGCGGCCATGAGGGTCCCCATGTCGGTGCAATGACGCTTCATCCGTCCCAATTTCAACTTCAGGGGCCCAAACCGGTAGTTGCCTTCTAGGGTTAATACCGCGGTGTCCGCGTTGATGCGGTCTGAGGAGTGCAACACTTGTGAAACCCGGCGCACCTAATGAGTCGTTGATTCTCCTTCCTCCTGGACGCATGCAGCTAAGTCCACTATCGACATAGGCTGTTTACAGGTATCCTTGAAATTGTTGATAAACCAGGCTCGTAATTGGGCCCATGAACTGATAGAATTAGCGGGCAAGCTTTTTAACCAAGTACGGGTCGTTCCTTCAAGCATCATGGTGAAGTATTTCGCACACGCCGTGTCATCCACATCAAGCATCTCCATGGCCATCTCATAGCTCTCTACCCATGTCTCTGGTGGTTGATCCGCCGTATAATTTGGTACCTTGCGTGGGCCTTTGAAATCCTTGGGCAGGCGCACGTTGCGTAAAGCGGGGACGAGGCAAGGCACCCCCAAAGAACTAGAAGTAACACCAGGTTCGATCGAAATGGTTGGACGAACCGGCGTGAGCTGCCGAGCCTGATGCTGTGCGGCTAACTCGGCCTCCCTGCGCGCTCGGGCCCTGTTCACCACTTCCTGAGCGTCATCAGCACCACCCGTCGGGTTGTTACCACGGGGTGCCCCACGTCGTTCATTACTCGACACTGCTGGTTCATCCATATGTCTGCTATAGCTCCGGCTTGGACGGGGGGTCGAGTGGATCCGGTCGCGGCTGTACGAGTACGCTTCCTGTTGGGCCAAAGCTGTCCTCAGAAGTTCCCTAACCCGTCGCGTCTCTACTGCCTGCGGCGAGTCACCTTCAACTGGAATGGCCTCCAGCCATGCAGCAGCGGCAACAAGATTGTCCATTCGGTTGGAATAATGACCCGGAGGTGTTAAAGCATCCTGAGGTATAATGGTGTTTTGACAAGGCGGGTCCATCTGACGGGGCTGAACCGGCGCACCGGTCCCAGGGGCTTCTGCCCGGTTCCCCTCCAGCGGATTGCTGGCTCTTGGTCCTGGAGTGTTGAAAAGGTCTCTGGCCTCGAAAACCGGAGGTAAGCGGGATCGGTGCTTCCTCCTCATGACTTCATGCGACGCGCTCTGGTCCAACATAAGAATGTAGGCCTGTGCATCTAAAGCGGCCCGCTCTGCGGCCATCCTGGTATCCTCAGCTGCCATATCCGTCTTGGCCTGGGTGATTTGTTCCTTTACCTTTGCAATATCCGTGTTGTGAACGTCCTGATCTGGCGGATTAACTTCCGCCATAAGCACAGCCAACGCATCAAACAGCTCTGATAGAACCTGAGCCGGTGGGCACATAGGGCCTCCTGCCTCGGCAGCCGTCGCCGCTGCTGAACCGGAGATCGTCGCCGCGGCTGTCGAAGAATGAAGCGCTGCTTGTGTTCCGGTCATGAATATTCCAACCAGGTTAGGTAGATCGGAGGGGTCCGGAATACTGTCGCCATTGGAACAGCTCTCAGTCCGGCCATCTTGTAGCTGATAAAGAGATTCGGTTTCTCCGGTCGAAGATTCATCACCGGAACAAACGACAGTCACCCCGCGAAACTCTGATCCGTCCTCATAACTTCCTCCATGGATCACTCCCACGAAGGCACGCTTCATGGCCGGTTTAACCCGGGCAGATTGTGCACGCTGAGCCGTCTCGACGAGGTCGGTGCAGATGTCCGACTCAGGGCCCGGTTCACCGATCTTGCCAATGAAAACGTGAATGCCACCAAAGGGGACCCGGTACCCGTACTCAATTGAGTTGGCCTCGGGGCCCCGGCCTGCATCGTCGATGTAGAGCTTGCCGCGATGACTCTTAGTCATCCGGCCTACAGCGTAGCCCTCGAGTCCTTCAAAGCGGCCCTCCAAGAACCGGAAACCATCATGCGATAGCCCCACGGTGGGCGCCAACTGTCGTGGGTTTGTCACGGCAGATGTCCTAGAGAAAGGACTTAGTCGTGGAGCCATCGCGACGGGTTAGCTTGAAGGGGTTAAAGCGGACACAAGGACGCAAGGGAGTTTATACTAGTTCGGCCCCTTAGATGAAGGTAAAAGCCTATGTCTAGTTGTGATGGAATTGATGGGTGTTTCGATGACTAGGGAGCAAACAAGCTTCGCCTATGTCTCGAGTTGTTGTCTGTCCTTGAACCGCCGCAGGGTCGTCCCCTTATATACATGGGTGACGCCCGTCGGTTTACAGAGTCCCGATACCGGCTCATAGATGTGTCCGATTCAGTCTCTACTATTCCTAACTTATAACACAAGTTACATACCGACGCCGGTTTATAGCTATAGGCCTAAAACCGATTATGGGCCTTTAGCCCTCATCTGCCCTCATGGGCTTTTAACATACTCAACTACTGATGAAGTTAACCCGGCATGTCCTGGCCGGTTTACGCCCAGTAGTAATATCCCCAACACAGGGCGTATCCTACAGGCTTGTGGCCACCTCCTAGGTCGGTTGGGGTGTCCTTCTGCCGTAAGGAAGCTAATATCCAGATAAAATCTCCTCAAAATTTCAGCCCAATCGGTGTTACGAATCTTAGGGAATTTAAGAAATGGTTTCCGGCTAGAAAATAGGAAGGCAAAACAAAGAGAACAGAGAGAGATCCAATCTCAGAGGGGCTCCTACCCTTCGGGAGCCATGTACCAGAGGGGAAACTCTCCTCTCATCTAGGGGAGACCAAGGAATAAGAAGAAGGAGGGGGACTCCCTCCCCCTCTCTCTTAGTGGCGCCAGAACACCGTCGGGGCAATCATCGTGACGACGATCTACACCAACAACTTCACCGCCGTCATCACCAACTCTCCCCCCTCTATGTAGCAGTGTAACACCTCTTATCCCCTCTGTAATCTCTACTTAAACATGGTGCTTTATGCCACATATTATTATCCAATGGTGTGTTGCCATCCTATGATGTTTGAGTAGATTTATTTTGTCCTGCGGGTTAATTGTGGCATGGTGTGATTGATATGAGTTTTATGTTGATATGGTGCTGCCCTATGGTGCCCTCCGTTATGCGCAAGCGTGTGGGATTCCCGATGTATAGTTTTGCAATACGTTCATGATTCGCTTATAGTGGGTGGCGAGAGTGACAGAAGCTTATACCCAAGTAAGGGGGTTGTTGCGTTTGGGAGTAAAGAGGACTTTATACTTAATGCTATGGCTGGGTTTTACCTTACTGATCTTTAGTGCTTGTGTATGCTTGCTAGAGTTCCAATCATAAGTTCATGTGATCCAAGTACGGAAAGTATGTTAGCTCATGCCTCTCCCTCATTGCATATGATAAGTATCTATTGTGTTATATTCAATTGCCTATGGACAATCTTTCTCATCATTCTACAAAAAGCTCTCTACTAAACAGCTAACTTTTATTATCGCGCAAAGTACTGCTAGTTTTATTCTTGCTAAGTACTTCTAGTTTTATTCTTGCAAACTTATTCCTACACCTGCGAAGTACCTCTAGTTTCATACTTGTTCCAGGTAAAGCGCGCGTTAAGTGTGCGTAGAGTTGTATCGGTGGTCAATAGAACTTGAAGGGAATATTAATTCTACCTTTAGCTCCTCGTCGGGTTCAACACTCTTACTTATATAAATAGGCTACAATTGATCCCCTATACTTGTGGGTTATCAAGACTTTTTTATGGCGCCGTTGCTGGGGAGCAATAGCATGGGTGAATATTCTCGTGTGTGCTTTTGCTTTATCACTAAGTAGTATTTACTTTTTGTTCTAAGATGTTCTCTATCTTTAGTTATTGATATGGAACATGAAATACCAAAAACTGTAGTTGTACTTGCTACTTAGGGAGATGGGAAACCTCCTAAATCAATCGATGTTGGATATGTGGAAAACATTAAATACTACTTTGATAATCCCAACAAATATCCATTCAACTTGATAATGGGAGATACTTTGGATCACCTGAAATACTTTAGGGATTATCGCTTGTCTCAAAAAGGGAAGCACTTATGGGATAAAATTAAAATGTTGCATTGGTATGCTTGGAATTTATGCTTGAGATGTGTTTATACTTGTTGCTCTAGGATGAAGGCTCCAGACCTTTCCTTTCAATGTGAATTCAATGACTATGAAACCTTATGTTCTTACGCTAATGGTGTATATGATTACTATGATGTGGAACAAGTAGAAGAATTTGTTACTTTTAAGGGTGCGTATGAAATTGAAACTTTGTTTGAAGTGTATGAAGATTGTGATGATGCTCTTTACAAATCTGAAAAATTTTCCATACTTCAATATTGCTATGAAAATTATAAAGACAATGCCTAAAGGTGGGTGTTGGGGAACGAGGTAATTTCAAAAAAATTCCTACGCACACGCAAGATCATGGTGATGCATAGCAACGAGATGGGAGAGTGTCGTCCATGCACCCTCGTAAACTGTAAGCAGAAGCGTTATGACAACGCGGTTGATGTAGTCATACGTCTTCACGATCGAATGATCCTAGTACCGAACGTACGGCACCTCCGCGATCTGCACACGTTCAGCTCGGTGACGTCCCGCGAACTCACGGTCTAGTAGAACTTCGAGGGAGAGTTTCGTCAGCACGACGGCATGATGACGGTGATGATGATGCTACCAGAACAGGGCTTCACCTAAGCATTGCTATGATATAACCGAGGTGGATTATGGTGGAGGGGGGCACCGCACACGGCTAAAAGATTAATGATCAACGTGTGTGTCTATGGGGTGCCCCCCTCCCCCGTATATAAAGGAGTGGAGGAGGGGGAGGCTGGCCCTCCTAGGCGCGCCCCAAGGGGAGTCCTACTCCCACCGGGATTAGGACTCCAACCCTTCCAAGAGTAGGAGTAGGGGAGAGGGAAGGAGAAGAGAGGGGGAAGGAAAGGGGGGCGCCCCCAACTCCTTGTCCAATTTGGACTAGAGGGGGAGGGGGCGCGGCCTGCCCTGGCCGCCCCTCCTCTTCTCCACTAAGGCCCAATAGGCCCATTACACTACCCGGGGGGTTCCGATAACCCCCCGGTACTCCGGTATTTGTCCGAACTTGCCCGGAACCCTTCCGAAGTCCAAACATAGTCATCCAATATATCGATCTTTACGTATCAACCATTTCGAGACTCCTCGTCATTTCCGTGATCATATCCGGGACTCCGAACTACCTTTGGTACATCAAGACACATAAACTCATATTACCGATTGTCACCAAACGTTAAGCGTGTGGACCCTACGGGTTCGAGAACTATGTAGACATGACCGAGATACGTCTCCGGTCAATAACCAATAGCGGAACCTGGATGCTCATATTGGTTCCTACATATTCTACGAAGATCTTTATCGGTCAAACCGCATAACAACATATGTTGTTCCCTTCGTCATCGGTATGTTACTTGCCCGAGATTCGATCGTCGCTATCTCAATACCTAGTTCAATCTCGTTATCGGCAAGTCTCTTTAATCATTCTGTAATGCATCATCCCGCAACTAACTCATTAGTTACATTGCTTGCAAGGCTTATAGTGATGTGCATTACCGAGAGGGCCCAGAGATAACTCTCCGACAATCGGAGTGACAAATCCTAATGTCGATCTATGCCAACTCAACAAGTACCATCGGAAACACCTGTAGAGCACCTTTATAATCACCCAGTTATGTTGTGATGTTTGGTAGCACACAAAGTGTTCCTCTGGTACTGGGGAGTTGCATAATCTCATAGTCATAGGAACATCTATAAGTCATGAAGAAAGCAATATCAACAAACTAAACGATCATCGTGCTAAGCTAACGGATGGGTCAAGTCAATCACATCATTCTCTAATGATGTGATCCCATTAATAAAATGACAACTCATGTCTATGGTTAGGATACATAACCATCATTGATTCAACGAGCTAGTCAAGTAGAGGCAAACTAGTGACACTCTGTTTGTCTATGTACTCACACATGTACTAAGTTTCCGGTTAATATAATTCTAGCATGAATAATAAACATTTATCATGATATAAGGAAATATAAATAACAACTTTATTATTGCCTCTAGGGCATATTTCCTTCAGTCTCCCACTTGCATTAGAGTCAATAATCTAGATTACATTGTTATGATTCTAACACCCATGGACTCTTGGTGATGATCATGTTTTGCTCGTGAGAGAGGCTTAGTCAATGGGTCTACAACATTCAGATCCGTATGTATCTTGCAAATCTCTATGTTTCCCTCCTTGACTTGATTGCAGATGGAATTGAAGTGTCTCTTGATGTGCTTGGTTCTTTTGTGAAATCTGGATTCCTTTGCCAAGGCAATTGCACCAGTATTGTTACAAAAGATTTTCATTGGTCCCGATGCACTAGGTATGACACCTAGATCGGATATGAAGTCCTTCATCCAGACTCCTTCATTTGCTACTTCTGAAGTAGCTATGTACTCCGCTTCACATGTAGATCCCGCCACGATGCTTTGCTTAGAACTGCACCAACTGACAGCTCCACCGTTTAGTAAAAACATGTATCCGGTTTGTGACTTAGAGTCATCCGGATCAATGTCAAACTTTGCATCGACGTAACCATTTACGACAAGCTCTTTGTCACCTCCATAAACGAGAAACATATCCTTAGTCCTTTTCAGGTATTTCAGGATGTTCTTGATCGATGTCCAGTGATCCACTCCTGGATTACTTTGGTACCTCCCTGCTAAAATAATAGCAAGGCACACATCAGGTCTGGTACACAGCATTGCATACATGATAGAGCCTATGGCTGAAGCATAGGGAACACCTTTCATTTTATCTCTATCTTTTGCAGTGGTCGGGCATCGAGTTTGACTCAACTTCACACCTTGTAACATAGGCAAGAACCCTTTCTTTGCTTGATCCATTTTGAACTTCTTCAAAACTTTATCAAGGTATGTGCTTTGTGAAAGTCCAATTAAGCGTCTTGATCTATCTCTATAGATCTTGATGCCCAATATATAAGCAGCTTCATCGAGGTCTTTCATTGAAAAACTTTTATTCAAGTATCCTTTTATGCTATCCAGAAATTCTATAGCATTTCCAATCAACAATATGTCATCCACATATAATATTAGAAATGCTACAGAGCTCCCACTCACTTTCTTGTAAATACAGGCTTCTCCAAAGGTCTATATAAAACCATATGTTTTGATCACACTATTAAAACGTTTATTCCAACTCTGAGATGCTTGCACCAGTCCATAGATGGATCGCTGGAGCTTGCACACTTTGTTAGCACCCTTTGGATCAATAAAACCTTCAGGTTGCATCATATACAACTCTTCTTCCAAAAATCCATTCAGGAATGCAGTCTTTACATCCATTTGCCAAATTTCATAATCATAAAATGTGGCAATTGCTAACATGATTCGGACGGACTTAAGCATCGCTACGTGTGAGAAGGTATCATCGTAGTCAACTCCTTCAACTTGTCGAAAACCTTTCGCAACAAGTCGAGCTTTGTAGACAGTAACATTATCGTCAGCGTCAGTCTTCTTCTTGAAGATCCATTTATTCTCGATGGCTTGTCGATCATCGGGCAAGTCAACCAAAGTCCATACTTTGTTCTCATACATGGATCCCATCTCAGATTTCATGGCCTTAAGCTATTTTGCGGAATCTGGGCTCATCATCGCTTCCTCATAGTTCGTAGGTTTGTCATGGTCAAGTAACATGAATTCCAAAACAGGATTACCGTACCATTCTGGTGCGGATCTTACTCTGGTTGGCCTACGAGGTTCGGCAGTAACTTGATGAGAAGTTTCATGGTCACCATCATTAGCTTCCTCACTTACTGATGTAGGAATCACTGGAACTGATTTCAGTGATGAACTACTTTCCAATAAGGTAGAAGGTACAATTACCTCGTCAAGTTCTACTTTCCTCCCACTCACTTCTTTCGAGAGAAACTCCTTCTCTAGAAAGGATCCATTCTTAGCAACGAATATCTTGCCTTCAGATCTGTGATAGAAGGTGTACTCAATAGTCTCCTTTGGGTATCCTATGAAGACACATTTCTCTGATTTGGCTTTGAGCTTATCAGGTTGAAGCTTTTTCACATAAGCATTGCAGCCCCGAACTTTAAGAAACGATAACTTGGGTTTCTTGCCAAACCACAGTTCATAAGGTGTCGTCTCAACGGATTTAGATGGTGCCCTATTTAACGTGAATGCAGCTGTCTCTAAAGCGTAACCCCAAAACGATAGCGGTAAATCAGTGAGAGACATCATAGATCACACCATATCTAGTAAAGTATGATTACGACGTTCGGACACACCATTACGCTGTGGTGTTCCAGGTGGCGTGAGTTGCAAAACTATTCTGCATTGTTTCAAATGAAGTCCAAACTCATAACTCAAATATTCGCCTCCACAATCAGATCGTAGAAACTTGATTTTCTCGTTACGATGATTTTCCACTTCACTTTTAAATTCTTTGAACTTTTCAAATGTTTCAGATTTATGTTTCATTAAGTAGATATACCCATATTTGCTCAAATCATCTATGAAGGTGAGAAAATAACGATATCCGCCGCGAGCTTCAATGTTCATTGGACCACATACATCAGTATGTATGATTTCCAATAACTCTGTTGCTCGCTCCATTGTCCCGAAGAACGGAGTTTTAGTCATCTTGCCCATGAGGCATGGTTCGCAAGTACCAAGTGATTCATAATCAAGTGATTCCAGAAGTCCATCAGAATGGAGTTTCTTCATGCGCTTTACACCAATATGACCTAAACGGCAGTGCCACAAATAAGTTGCACTATCATTATCAACTCTGCATCTTTTGGCCTCGATACTATGAACATGTGTATCACTACTATCAAGATTTAGTAAAAATAGACCACTCATCAGGGGTGCATGACCATAAAAGATATTACTCATATAAATAGAACAACCATTATTCTCTGATTTAAATGAATAACCGTCTCGCATCAAACAAGATCCAGATATAATGTTCATGCTCAATGCTGGAACCAAATAACAATTATTTAGGTCTAATACTAATCCCGAAGGTAGATGTAGATGTAGCGTCCCGACGGCGATCATATCGACTTTGGAACCATTTCCCACGCGCGTCGTCACCTCGTCCTCAGCCAATCTTCGCTTAATCTGTAGCCCCTGTTTCGAGTTGCAAATGTTAGCAACTGAACCAGTATAAAATACCCAGGCACTACTGCGAGCATTAGTAAGGTACACATCAATAACATGTATATCAAATATACCTTTCACTTTGCCATCCTTCTTCTCCGCCAAATACTTGGGGCAGTTCCGCTTCCAGTGACCAGTTCCTTTGCAGTAGAAGCACTCAGTCTCAGGCTTAGGTCGAGACTTGGGTTTCTTCACTTGAGCAGCAACTGGCTTGTTGTTCTTCTTGAAGTTCCCCTTCTTCTCTTTACCCTTTTTCGTGAAACTAGTGGTCTTGTTGACCATCAACGCTTGATGCTCCTTCTTGATTTCTACCTCTGCAGCCTTTAGCATTGCGAAGAGCTCGGGAATCGTCTTATCCATCCCTTGCATATTATAGTTCATCACGAAGCTCTTGTAGCTTGGTGGCAGTGATTGAAGAACTCTGTCGATGACACTATCATCAGGAAGATTTACTCCCAGTTGAGTCAAGTGGTTGTGGTACCCAGACATTCTGAGTAATGTTCACTGACAGAACTATTCTCCTCCATCTTGCAGCTGTAGAACTTATTGGAGACTTCATGTCTCTCAATCCGGGCATTTTCTTGAAATATTAACTTCAACTCTTGGAACATCTCATATTCTCCATGACGTTCAAAACATCGTTGAAGTCCCGGTTCTAAGACGTAAAGCATGGCACACTGAAATATCGAGTAGTCATCAGCTTTGCTCTGCCAGGTGTTCATAACATCTGGCGTTGCTCCTGCAGCGCGTTTGTCACCTAGCGGTGCTTCCCGGATGTAATTATTCTATGCATCAATGAGGATAATCCTCAAGTTACGGACCCAGTCCGTGTAGTTGCTACCATCATCTTTCAACTTAGCTTTCTCTAGGAACGCATTAAAATTCGACGGAACAACAACACGGGCCATCTATCTACAACAACATAGACATGCAAAATACTATCAGGTACTAAGTTCATGATAAATTAAAGTTCAATTAATCAAATTACTTAAGAACTCCCACTTAGATAGACATCTCTCTAATCATCTAAGTGATCATGTGATCCATATCAACTAAACCATGTCCGATCATCACGTGAGATGGAGTAGTTTTCAATGGTGAACATCACTATGTTGATCATATCTACTATATGATTCACGCTCAACCTTTCGGTCTCCAGTGTTCCGAGGCCATATCTGCATATGCTAGGCTCGTCAGGTTTAACCCGAGTATTCTGCGTGTGCAAAACTGGCTTGCACCCGTTGTATGTGAACGTAGAGCTCATCACATCGATCATCACGTGGTGTCTTGGCACGAGGAACTGTAGCAACGGTGCATACTCAGGGAGAACACTTATACGTTGAAATTTAGTGAGGGATCATCTTATAATGCTACCGCTGAACTAAGCAAAATAAGATGCATAAAGGATAAACATCATATGCAATCAATATAAGTGATATGATATGGCCATCATCATCTTGTGCCTTTGATCTCCATCTCCAAAGCACCGTCATGATCACCATCGTCACCGGCTTGACACCTTGATCTCCATCGAAGCGTCGTTGTCGTCTCACCAACTATTGCCTCTACGACTATCGCTACCGCTTAGTGATAAAGTAAAGCAATTACATGGCGATTGCATTTCATACAATAAAGTGACAACCATATGGCTCCTGTCAGTTACCGATAACTGTGTTACAAAACATGATCATCTCGTACCATAAAAATTTAGCATCATGTTTTGGCCATATCACATCACAATATGCCCTGCAAAAAAAAGTTATATGTCCTATACTTTGCTGTTGCAAGTTTTACGTGGCTGCTATGGGCTGAGCAAGAACCGTTCTTACCTACGCATCAAAAACCACAACGCAGTATAGTGATTGCTTTTTGATCTTCAGAAAGAACCCTATTCATTGAATCCGATTCAACTAAAGCTGGAGAAACAGACACCCACTAGCCACCTGTGTGCAAAGCACATCGGTAGAACCAGTCTCGCGTAAGCGTACGCGTAATGTCGGTCTGGGCCGCTTCATCCAACAATGTCGCTGAATCAAGAATCAACTAGTGACGGCAAGCAATATGTATATACCCACGCCCACAACTCCTTTGTGTTCTACTCGTGCATATAACATCTACGCATAAACCTGGCTCAGATGCCACTGTTGGGGAACGCAGTAATTTCAAAAAAAATCCTACGCACACGCGAGATCATGGTGTTGCATAGCAACGAGAGGGGAGAGTGTCGTCCATGTACCCTCGTAAACCGTAAGCAAAAGCGTTATGAAAACGCGGTTGATGTAGTCGTACGTCTTCACGATCGACCGATCCTAGTACCGAACGTACGACACCTCCGCGATCTGCACACGTTCAGCTCGTTGACATCCCGCGAACTCACGATCTAGTAGAGCTTCGAGGGAGAGTTTCGTCGGCACGACGGTGTGATGACGGTGATGATGATGCTACCGAAACAGGGTTTCGCCTAAGCACCGCTACGATATAACCGAGGTGGATTATGGTGGATGGGGGCACCACACACGGCTAAAAGATCAATGATCAACTTGTGTGTCTATGGGGTGCCCCCCTCCCCCGTATATAAAGGAGTGGACGAGGGGGAGAGGCCGGCCCTCCTAGGCGCGCCCCAAGGGGAGTCCTACTCCCACCGGGAGTAGAACTCCAACCCTTCCAAGAGTAGGAGTAGGAGATAGGGAAGGAGAAGAGAGGGGAAAGGAAAGGGTGGCCCCCCCCTCCTTTTCCAATTCGGACTAGAGGGGGAGGGGCGCGGCCTGCCCCGCCCCGCCCCTCCTCTTCTCTACTAAGGCCCAATAGGCCCATTACACTCCCCGGGGGGTTCCGGTAACCCCCCGATACTCCGGTATATGTCCGAACTTGCCCGGAACCCTTCCGAAGTTCAAACATAGTCATCCAATATATCGATCTTTATGTCTCGACCATTTCGAGACTCCTCGTCATGTTCGTGATCATATCCGGGACTCCGAACTACCTTCGCTACATCAAGACACATAAACTCATATTACCGATCGTCACTGACGTTAAGCATGCGGACCCCACGGGTTCAAGAACTATGTAGACATGACCGAGACTCATCTCCGGTCAATAACCAATAGCGGAACCTGGATGCTCATATTGGTTCCTACATATTCTATGAAGATCTTTATTGGTCAAACCGCATAACAACATACGTTGTTCCCTTTGTCATCGGTATGTTACTTGCCCGAGATTCGATCGTCGATATCTCAATACCTAGTTCAATATCGTTACCGGCAAGTCTCTTTACTCGTTCTGTAATGCATCATCCCGCAATTAACTCATTAGTTAGATTTCTTGCAAGGCTTATAGTGATGTGCATTACCGAGAGGGCCCAGAGATACCTCTCCAACAATCGGAGTGACAAATCCTAATCTCGATGTATGCCAACTCAACAAGTACCATTAGAGACACCTATAGAGCACCTTTATAATCATCCAGTTACGTTGTGACGTTTGGTAGCACACAAAGTGTTCCTCCGGTACTCGGGAGTTGCATAATCTCATAGTCATAGGAACATGTATAAGTCATGAAGAAAGCAATAGCAACAAACTAAACGATCATCGTGCTAAGCTAACGGATGAGTCAAGTCAATCACGTCATTCTCTAATGATGTGATCCCGTTAATCAAATGACAACTCATGTCTATGGTTAGGAAACATAACCATCTTTGATTCAACGAGCTAGTCAAGTAGAGGCAAACTAGTGACACTCTGTTTGTCTATGTATTCACACATGTACTAAGTTTCCGGTTAATACAATTCTAGCATGAATAATAAACATTTATCATGATATAAGGAAATATAAATAACAACTTTATTATTGACTCTAGGGCATATTTCCTTCAATGGGGAGGCGTTGGGGGTAGCTCCCCTTCAACCCTTGACCGTTACCTCTCCCAACTCCTCCCAAGTTTCACCGGTACGCGCTTGGTGAAGTCCTGTCGGAGTTCCGCTGCCACCACCACCACCCCGTCGTGTTGTTCAGATCTCATCTACCTTCTCTCCCTCCCTTGCTGGATCAAGAAGGAGAGGATGCCACCGAGCCGTACATGTGCTAAACTCGGAGGTGCCGCACGTGCGGTACTTGGATCGAACTAGATCGCGACGCGAGTACGACTACGCCAACCACGATCTCTAGATCATTAATGCTTTCGGTCTACAAGGTTATGTAGACACCACTCCCCTCTCGTCTCTATACATCTCCTAGATTAGATATTGGGTGTTCGTAGGAAATTTTTTTCATGTAACGTTCCACGTCAAGAAGAGAGTGGGGGATTTGGCGTGAAAATAGTGTGGGATGCAACAAAAGGGCGGGCTCCGCCTTCCTTTTTGATGGGCCATGGGTGTAAGAGTCCGACGTGCCCGTGTCCGGACTCCCGCAAAGCCCCTCCCCTGCTTTTGGTTCCAGTTTGTGGAAAAAATGGTCCGGACCGCTCGGCGGACCAATGCAGGCCCGCGTTGGATGGCTTCTGGGATCCGGACTGCGCGGTCCGGGCGTATGCGGCGGTTTGAGAATCCGTGTTGGAGATGCCCTTAGCACCTCATCTGAGCACATGTGCATTGAAAGGTGCCTAATCTACACCCTTCATTAACTACTATACCGCATCAGCAAAATACCTATCAAACCGTGCTAAGAAACCTGCATTGGGAGAGCCCTTAGAGCATAGTCAATAGTATAGCCAACAACTGGCTATATGGAGTTGCCACGTCACCTATATTAAACCTAGTATCCCACTCATAAAGTAGTTAGTCATACTAGTATGCTATATTAATGTATGGCCCACCTCTTTCTCTCGCAAAGGGTGTTCGAGCTCATGCTACAGTCGGCTATAAGTTTATAGCCCCCTTCCCTTTTCTATCCTCTCCTCTTTCCTCCAACTAGACATAAATTTGATGTGACATCTCTTATAGCCTGTTTACGTCTCTCAATTGTGCTTTCTCTTACCTACGCTTGCTTAATGAATATATATTTGAAGAAGAGAATAAGCCTTGACTTATGCATATTGTGCAACAACAATATGTTAGCATTGATTACACAATATTATAGACCAAACATCAATGCCCAACTAACTAGTACTCCCTCCGTCCGGAAATACTTGTCATCAAGATGAATAAAAGGGGATATATCTAGATGTATTTTAGTTCTAGATACACTCTTTTTATCCATTTTGATGACAAGTATTTCCGGACGGAGGGAGTAGCTTATAAAAAAATCCAATGCCACCCTACCTTGCAGCAATATCTCCAAGCATACCACAAACCCCATGACCATGTGCAATGATCTACATACTGACATGTAAATGAACAATGAAAAGTATGCTACTCCTAGAGAAACTTCAAAAGGAACCACCACAGGTGTTGATGGGTCCAACCATATGTTGAACTTTCGGATTTTCCCCCCAAAACCAAGTTTCGGGTCAACACCTTCAACAACGCCACAATGTGTGTAAGCACGTCGACACTGCCTCATCCAGAGACGAGATCATGTTTGTTTGACTTGGAGACTGCATAATCTTTTGTACAAACCGTCACTACGAGTAACTTCTCTACTGGCTGACGCCTTCTCGTTGGCTGGATGCCGGCGCTTAGAGAGCCCCAAGGCCCACCTATGCCATTGGAGAAAACACTAGAATCATGTTGACGATCTCGCCTCCCTGAAACTAGCCATGGCTAACACCCCCAGCGGTTCATTCCCGTCTTCGGGAGAAGGATGAGCAGTGGACAAAGGATCCTCAGCTGCAACCACCTCGTTCATGCCAAGATGCTTACATCGCCGGCCGAGAGCCCGACTATTGCCATCACCAACCACGAACCTGCCTGCCACACCCACCGACTTCGGCACACCACGACGTATAGGAGCGTTGCCACCAGATCAATCCACGCCAGGGCCACACTCGGGAACCCCACGGTATGATCCGTGCCAATCAGGCCACCACATCTCGTGGATAGCCCCATCGGCCCCTCCAATCAAGCGAGCTTCGCTCGTTGGCGTCCTACGGTGGTGGTGAGGGGGGCAAGGGAGGATGAGGAGGGTCGAGGTGGTGGCTAGGGTCTTGCTGGTGCGACCCCTCAAAGGAAGACGTGTTTTTTTCTCCCTAAGTCGGTATTGTGGCTTGCTTAATTATCTACTCCTAGTTATATTTGTGAGGGGGATTAGCTTGTAAAGATGAGCTTAAAGCAAGCAAATCTGGATCGATCAGTGTGGTAGATATGCACAAATCCTCCATTTTGACAAAAGATATTCTATAATTTGAGTTTATAAATTTGTCACAAGAAACATTAGCTGCGCGCTTGGGTTTCTTCAATCCTAAGCTTGGGGTACATTGTACTCTAGAATGAAAAATATTATTGTAAGCTTGTACGCTTTGCTGACCCAGACTCTTTTCATAGCCAATCATGTGCGCTCCAGAGTTGTCCAACCTCACTTTTGCCTAACTTGTATCTGCACCACGTCACTAATCTATATATATATACATGAACCCGTAGGAACACTAAATTCCGAAAAATAGTAAAAAAAAAGAACAAAAAAACTGACTTTTATATGAACATCAACAGAAGTTCTGACATCCTGCACAATTTCGCAAAAGGACATCCGCAGAGGTGTGTGTGCCAAAAACCGAAATTGAGTGCTCCAAAATGACACTTTTTGAGTCCTGAATTTTGAAAAAAAATATGTATAGCCCTCCACGGATGTCTTGTGAAGGTAATTTGTTTTAGAATGTCGGAACATTTGTTAATGTTTCATCTACAAAAAATTCTGATTTTTTAAATTTTATTTACTATTTTTTCAGAATTTACCGTTCATACATATATATTGTGCTCGGAAGCAGATAGTCCAGGTATATACACTGTTAAACACATTGATGAACTAAATCCTCCGCTAAAAAGACCTGACATCCGCAACTAGACCAGAATTGAGTGCTCCAAAATGCGTCTTCTTGATTTCCGGATTATGATAATTTTTTGCATAGACCTCAACGGATGTGTTTGTCAGGATGAAAACTTTCAGAATCTTAGAACATTTGCCAATGTTCATCTACAAAAAAAGATCAGTTTTCTTTATATTGTGTTTACTAATTTTCTAGAATTTACTGTTTATGTGGGTGTATTTGTGCTCGGAGGAGATAACCCATGTATATGCACGGTTACACTCCTTGATGGACTAATTCTTCCCTTGTAAAGACCTGAAAAACCTATGGCTGGGAGCTTAGTACGGATACAAAGCGAAACAAATAGCAGAGAATTTTCTTTTCCGCAATCGAGCAATTGTCGACTTTTGAGTGTGTTAACGTACACACGACTTATGATGATGGCGATCTGATTGAAAGAACAAAAACCACATGACAACCATTTGTGTGTTTGGCGATGACAATGATGTGGTTTCTTGGGCACTTTTCTCGACAAAAAGACTTGGATCCAGCACGCCATCGATCGCAGCTGTTGGACGACACGTACACGGCGTTACTTTTTCTATGTGTAAAATAAAAAGAAGAGAGCAAGTTGCTAATAGGACGAGGCTTGTTTGCATCTCATTGTAGCGTACGGCTCCGGGTTAGCGTAGGGATTAGTTTTTGTTAATCCCCAACTTGCAAGCCATAATTGACCCGTACGTGGCATAGTGGTATAGTACCGC
The DNA here is from genome assembly GCF_002162155.2 of Triticum dicoccoides. Lineage (NCBI taxonomy): Eukaryota > Viridiplantae > Streptophyta > Magnoliopsida > Poales > Poaceae > Triticum > Triticum dicoccoides. Next base: position 144,940,391 of record NC_041382.1, on the reverse strand, counting down.
TGAGTGCTGACCTCTGCCCGAAAAAAAACATGAACCTATGTATCTTTCTCTTTTTCTGCGGGGTAATGAAACTATGTATCCTGACAGTAACGCCATTGGTCAGGTGCTTGGTATGTCTCCGTGTTTCGGCTGCTGATGCTGTCTCTCTTTGGTTGAAAATTTCAGAAAATAGATGACGGCGAGGGCGCTAGGCGATGTTTGTTTGCAGTGTTCGGTCGAAGCGGTTGCTTGAGTGCTCCGCTTCGACCCCCCCTGCCACGGCGGTGTAGATCAAGGTTTAATTTTTTCGGTTACATGAAAATTTGGACTTCACTGAAATATCTTAATACTGTTAGAATTGTATACGTCACGAAAACTGACCTAATTTAAATTAAATTTGAAGTTAGTTTGAATTGACACCGACTAAAATTTTGAATCCTCGGCTAGATCACCCCTCTCGTCTCTGAATCTATTTTTCCGGCAAGGTTTTGTTGACGTATAAATGCATAGCCCCATTTTCCCCATCAGTTTGAGCTTTTGGATGAACAGATTTAAACCAATGTATTTTTTCTATTTCTCCTATTATTTTAACCGGCACTACTCCCCGTAGTGTCGTTAGTCGTACGTGCAATTACCACCGACCATATATATATAGCGACGTCATCCCATTACGTCCATGCTATACCCCCGCGTATGAATATCACAGTGATGATGATTTCATGATGATAACCTGTGTGGGGGAACTAATTCTGCACTTATCTCTAACAAAGGAGGTATTCCGGGAACAATCTCCCCTCAAATGTCCTTTTAACCAGAAGGTGCTAACGCCTAACGGGATATATTTTTTTCTTTTTTGTTTTGAGGGGGGTGCTAACAGGAATATGCAGGTGCATGTGGCAAAAGCGCAGGCACATGCATGCGCAAGGGAATTTCTCGTGGGCCTGCCTGTCCAAGGCAAATAAAAAGAAATTGAAAGGAAGCAAGCAAGAGCAACTCGCAAGCAGCAGCAGACAGGGGACGTGTAAAAGCGCAGAAAGGTCCACGAGGCCATACCGGGCGCCTCACAATTTGGCCAACTTGCTCGCCGCCAGAAATCAATCAGGCCACACCCTCTCCTCTCATTTCACATCACCTCATGCATCTTCCCTCACCCGCAATATCCATGTACTTGCTGTATCGCCACTTGACAAGTAGTTTATGTTATCCACCGACCAGGCCACCACCTCCACGACGCCAGCCAAATCGGCGCCGGGGTCGGCCGGCGTCGTGTGTCCCCGGGCCACGCCGTGCATGCGATGCATGAACCTCTCCCCCCCGGCGAATATTGTGGGCGCAACTTGTGGCTCCATCGATCTCGTGCTAGCTACTCCAGTAGAAAACGGAACACGAGTAGTACTCATCAATCATTATTGTAGTCTCGTGCATGCAGCCCATTCGTCCACGATGCATGATGGACGGTTCAGAGCCTTATGAGTGTGCACGTACGGTTCTATGCCTGTTTGCTCCTCCTCCTTTTTTCCTTACTAGTACTTTGCCGTGAGGATGCATGAACCAAATGGTCGATGGAGTGGCCACACGTCGACGGCACGGTGTGGCACGATCTAGAAAAATTGGGACAAAGACCAAAGGAAAAGGGGTGCGTGGGGAAGGAGCGTAGCGCGGCGCCTGCCGGTCAGGAGAATCCAGCAAATATCGGCATGGCGTGACCGGGAGGGATCGAAGGAACGAACGTAGCCATCCACGGGGTTAACTGGGAACATGTGTCGCCCGAGGGGGACGGAGAGAATCGTGGCTCGGATGGGTCATGGGATGGGTGGATGCCGCACGGAGAAAGTGGATGTAACTTGCACGACAACAACTCCTCCTCGACACATGGGTGGTGGATGGGGAAGCATGCACGCAGGCCGCGAGAGCGAGGTTTCAGCGCTCCGATTGGTAAAAGCATTTTCGATTTTCCAACAGGTTCGAGTCAATGGATTCTGTGTAGTAGTAGTACGTACTTGTCTTGGATTTGTCCAAGACAAGTAATTCGGAACGGAGTAGTAGCGAATGTGGAAACGTCGCTCCCCGCGAGCGGACCCTGCCCGCCGCCGCCGCCGCGGATGGACTCTTTTGCCGCCGGTCGAGCGAGACTCGTTAGGTGGTGACATTTTCAAGGTTGATTAAATTTATAGACAATACATTCAATATCTACAACACCAAACTAGTTTTATTACTTGTACCATATACTAATATACATACACAACATGGAACGAAACGAGTAGAGAATATCAATATGCTTGGGAAAAGGTATGATAACACTAGCTACAGCAGGTGACCTCAAAAACACAAATGCAACTGCTGGAGTCACAAGATCACGGACTAGAGAAGAATATATCATAAAACACAGACCCAAATGTGTGTCGGCCCATAGAAATCAGCATCAAACAAGCTACCCGTCTTTCATTTACCAACGAACATGGCACACGAGTAACACGCACAGAAACAGGAGCATATGGACAAAATCATCGCATGAGGTTACAGTTAAGCCTAAATTAAGCTCGAATATAACTACAATTAACGATAAATAAATAGGTAAAGTAGTACGCTCGATCAGTTATCAGCAACTCAACTTACTATCTGGGATCGGAAGGAAATTCTGTTGCAGTTCAAAGGTTTCTGTGCCAGGAACATCTCTGAACATTGATTTGCAGTACATAGGGGATAATACTGCAACGTGTGACTGACAATGACCTCGGCTTTACCAAGATGAAAGAAAATGGACTTGACAACGAAAGCAGAGGCATCCAAAGGCTACCTGACAAGCTGATTGCACAGGCTACCAGGGATAAATTTCACCAAGATCAGGCAAGGCAGTAATCAAAGGATCCATGGAGAAATTCAGTGCCGACTATAGTTAGCTTCGAGGGAGAAACCTATATTCTTTCTCTAATCCTGGCTAAGCAATCTGGTCCATATTGTACAAATGTGGGAGGTACAATACAACATGACATGAAACATCATCCACTACATCTACCCAGAATCCCAGAACGGCAAACTGGTCGCAAGTTCGCATCATAGGGAACCAGCAAGAAAAGAATCTGACGTGCTGACCTTCTGAGGAATGATGTTAGGCTTTTGTAAGTAGCCTTAGTTTCCTGTCATGCTTTATCATTGAACTTACAGTCTCTACAACCAACACGGTCTGTAAAAAAGAAAAGGCAAACATTAATTATATAATACATATGTCAAAAGGGCGAGTGAGAGAAACTATACATGCTACAATCCCTCAGATTTCTAAGTTAAGAAACACGACTACTAGCTGAGATGTTACCTGAAGGAACAATCAGTCAGCATTCTAAGGAACATTCAATATTGTGCTCACACAAAGGGATAGTTACCTGAAGGCAGGTATAAGCTAAACCAGTCGCGAAGTAGAAATTTGCGTTACCAGTACCCTGTGAACACTGCCATGTTAGTAACAGTACACAACATGTGTGTGTAGAAAGAGAGAGATAGAGAGAGAGAGAGACCCTCCAGATCCATAGGTTATGCATGACAGGGCTAAGGAGAGAGACTCCAATATATCCAAAAAACAAGAAGAAGGTGAACTGCATCTCTGCAGGATGGAAAGTTAAAGAGCAATAACTTCTTACAATATTACACACTAATTCAAAAATATTCGATAGCAGCAGTTTAGGTACCCGCTAATTCATTGGCGAATAGGCCTAGAAGTCCTAGATATAGAGCTGAATCTCCAGCCTTCAAGATAAGCATGAATTTAGGAATAAAAACAAAAGAGCAAAACATGAAACAAAACTAAACATCAACCTTATGCAGTCAAGGGATTAAATCCATCAGAAATACCATGTAAAATATACTCACCGAGGGATAAGATTTCAGCATTGCAACAATTGCTGTGTAAACAAAGGCAAGGAAGCACGGCCGATGCTTCAAACGGATAGCCAATGGCAAGACCATAAAAATGATGTTCATATTAAAGACTATAAGAAAGAAGCTTCTGAAGAAGTCGAAGACTTCGGCAAAGAAATACCTGCATTAATTCTCAAACGAATTAGATTAGTCAAACTATACTTGGGTTCCAATTACACTTTCTTAAGACTTACCATAACACACCAATATTTGGTGATAAATCTTTCACTGTAAGGATAAAACCATATGTCCTGCAAAACCAATGCACACAAGTCAATAATAGGCATTTGGTAACAGATAAAAGCCAGTCAATTGCAACGCACACAAGTCGATACTAGGCATTTGGTAACAGATAAAGGCAGTCAATTGCAACAAAAGACGATTTTGACTAAATGAGGCCCAACAACAAAGTTGAAATGTTGGGGAAATGGAGAGGATACCGATAATGCTGATAAGAGTACGCAAATATCCAAAATTAAATTGAATTCATAAATAAGACTTGTATTCATTTCTCCTTTAAAATTCACCATGAATGGGGGAAGTTAACAGAAAATGTGCTTCATTCTATAAAATGGAGCGGGGGAAACCCCTTTCATTAAAAAGAAAGGGTTAACAGAAAATATTACACTCTTTCACATGGTTTTGATGACTACAAAAGAATTAAATGGTCGAACAACTTACTTTTCAAACATCTCCTGAAGGCCACCCACTTTATTTAGAATAATGCTGTTCAATAACAGCACATAACATGACCAGATAAACACCCACAATATGAAGTGAAGTATTGGTTTCCATGAGAATTGTCCAAAACCTTTTTGGCTAGTACCTTTTCCATTATCTGACATGTCAATTTTATTGGCACTCAAGCCTTTTTGAAGAAATACTTTAGTTGGAGGAGTATCTGGACCATAACCCAATAAAAGAGCAACCTGAAAAACTAACAGTTGATCAGCAATGCAGATAAATGGCATGTACATACCATTGAACATTGAAAAAAAAATGGTTGTGACACATACAGGTAGAATGAGAATTGCAGGATAAAGAGAAAGGTGTGTTGCCATAACATATCCAAATGCAGCAAGCGGCGCAAGACCTATAAAAATTGCAAGGATGTTGCATTAGATTTGGGCAATTCTAGGTTGTCTGAAGATCATTGTACTATCTTCCATAAAAATGTTATTAACTGAGGATTTGCCAAATAGAAGCCAAACAATGAGGCAAACAACTAGTGTAAGTAATACTCCTTCCATCCCAAAATAAGTGTCGCTGATCTAGTACAACTTTAGTGCAAAATTGTACTAAGTCAGCGACACTTACTTTGGGACGGAGGAAGTATAAGAGATATATTGAAAAACCGAGAAGGCTAGAGGGAAACACGTTGAGTTTAACTTACGTGAACAGGCTCCATGTAACATTATCACGACCATTAAATTCTCAATTGGTGATGTACATGAACCCACACAGGTGATTATTGTCCAAGGGTTCCACAGATATATTAGAGAAGCAGTGTCTCCTGCGCTTACGTTCACTGTAAGTGTCAACAAACATGATAATCAGTACTATAAACAATTAGTAAGCATCACAAGCACAAAGCATCTGACTCAAAGAGAGTAATGTTCCATTCACACGTTTCCAGACAAGATTGTATATTTTTCGCTTACCAACAACAAATTCACACTATCAGGCAAGCAGAGGACTATACACATTAAATTCCACAAGGCAAATTCATATAACCCTTTTTATTCCTTGTAAAGGAAAAGTCAAAAAAGTGGGCTTCCTTCTTTAAGAAAATATAAAGCTTAGAATGACAACAACTACTTGACAAATAAAACATCTCTAAGATTTCACTTCCGGGGCTGTCCGTCACAAGTATCAAAAATTCAAAACCTTTTCTGATTGTTGGTACTTGGGAAAATAAGTAGAGAGTGGTGCCAAACAAAAGGCAAATTTAGCTCAAGATTCAATAAAGCACATCTCAAGTATAACATTAACTAGTATGACTCACCAGAATTGTTCACTGATTTTCTGAGGTCAAGAGACTTCAAACTTCTGTTACGTGCCATTTGGAGTGTACGCCCAGTTGATCGAATGAGCATAGCAGCTATAAAATCTACAGCCACAAAAACCAAACTGTGTTGTGCATTCATGAGTGTAATATTACATGACTGCCGGCAAAATGCAGAAGTCGTGAAAATGTTTATGGTTACATTTTTTTTGGTTTGAATGATACCATGGGCAAGATAAAGAACATAAAAAGTAAAGCCTAAGAAAACTGATTTTCTTCTATGAATATCAGGTATACTTGGACAAGTTATTAATCGTAGACAAACATATACTGGTTTAAATGAAAAGTACATAGCAACTTATTTACCTGCAATATATATGAGAATGGTGTCCACCTGACCTGTGACATCATGGAGTGTTAGAATGCTAACATTTTATATGGTGATCTGGTCAAATGAAGAGACATAGCAAGAGTGGCGACATCAAAGAAATGATCAAAGAAGCATCAAAACGAAGGACCTATCACCTTTTGCTGGTTAGCGGACCAAGAACTGATAGAAGCAAAGGGGAACCATGATACATCGAACCTGAAAAACAGATCACTCAACAGGCTGGACCATCATTTACAAGTACAAACTGTTAACAGATCAACATTACAAAGAGCAAAATATCATGGCTAATTGCTAAGATTTATGATGTAATCGCAAGAAGCATCTAGGTCTCTGATGCTAAGTAGGAGTCATTCAGTCATATCATATTTCATCCATCAGGAATTATCAGTAGTTCATTACAGAAAAATGAACATGAAATAATGTCTATCAGTATTCAGTAGAAACCCAGTCAAGCATTTTAAAAATTGCTCTGTAATACTCCCTCTGTTCCTAAATATAAGTCCTTTTAGAGATTCCAATATGGACTACATACGGAGCAAAATGAGTGAATCTACACTCTAAAATATGTCTATATACATCCGTATATAGTCCCTAGGGAAATCTCTAAAAAGACTTATATTTAGAAATGGAGGGAGTACTACCTAATAATACCACCTCCCACCCAACTATCCTGGCCTCAAAATTTGGGCCATTCTGTTGCAAATGTGAAGTGCTAAAAGTTAGCAAAGCGATCAAAGAGGGGAGGTGCGTAACGTACCGGAATAGGGTGACATGGACGCCTGCTTCAGCCAGTAACCTTCTGCCACTGCAACATACACAGGAGGCAAACGAGAACGCCGACATCACAAAAGGGCTGGGGTTTGCAGGGCAAGGACTGAGAGCAAGGAGGTGTGCTTACGGCGGCGGAGGGACGTGAGGGGGGTGGAGACCTCCGGGCGGGATGCAAGGTGGAGGTCTCCGCCGAAGAGCACCAGAACGAGGCGGAACCCAACGGCTGCGACAGCCATCGACCAGTAGTGTCGGATCGCCATCGCCGCTGATCAGTGGTGGGTCTAGGATTTGTAAATATGACATGTTAACATACTAATTATAATTTACCAATAGCACTATCATAATCCACCTGATTGGACACGGCAAATTCTGTGTAAAATCATAATTCACCTGATTGGACACAGCAAAAATTTACATTCTAGTATCAATCATGATGACATAATTGGACACAGCGAAAATTTACATTCTAGTATCGTTTATGATTCCCTAAAAAAAATATCAATCATGATGACATAATTGGACACAAGAAATTATGTGCAAAGTTATGTGTATGTGTTAATGTACGTGGCAGATAGCACTGTCATAATCCACCTGATAGATAATCCATGAATGTAAACCTTAAATTCGTAATGAGACCAACCAAAACTTGGGGAATGGAGAAAAGGCACCTCAAATTGGCTGGCCGCTGCAACTGCACACCGCCGGCCGCAGGGCAGGACTGCTGCCGAGTGCGGAATGGGCGGCTGCCGGGCGCCGACTGGCAAGGCCGCGGTGCGGCGGTGGGCGACCGGTGGGTGGGGCGGGCAGGGGCGCTGGGTGGGCGCTGCGGGCAGGGCCGGCTCTTTGCCTCCTGGCAACCGGTGGCGGCGACGGCGTGCGGCGAGGCAGGCGGCGAGCCTGCGAGATCGGGAGGAGAATCGGGGACGGGAGTCGGAGTCGGGAGTCAGTGGGTTTCTCTTTTTTTTTAGCGGTGGGAGCAGAGCTGGCCAAAAGGCCAGCACGGCACGGCCCACAGAGACATGTTTATTAGACGGGCCGTGCCGTGCTGGCCCACGTGCCTTGCTTCCTGGCCCAGGCGCGGCACATTTAGTAAACGAGCCAGCCCGTGGAACGTTGTAGCACATTGGGTTGTGTGGTCACGGGAGCGGCTCCTCGTCATTGGGCCATTAAGAGCATCTTCAGCCGTTGGGCCCTCAGGAGGCGCTAAAAATCGTTCCTGGGACGCATCGGCGATAAACGACGCGCTGGGTACGTAATGTCCCCCAGTCACGGTGCCCACGTTTTTCTGAAAATATAAATTACGGCACAAACACGGCGTAAATTCAATCAAACTTCGACGAGTTCGTTCATATTTAAAATATTTTACAAAAAGAAAAAAAAAGCTATTAGGTTACTCCTTGCCGTCTCCCTCACCGCTCCTCGCCGCCCGCCGCCTTGCAGATCTAAATGCCGAGGAGGCGGTAGAACCGCGTGTAGTCGTCGCCATCGTCGTCGTCGTCTCCCGCCGCGGTCGCCGTCCCTGCTGCAACCCTCCCCCGGTTGGCGCGGCGGGTTGGACGGTCCGGGGGCGTCGGCGTCGTCCCTGTCGAGGCCCACGACGTCGTGCTCGTCCTCGCACCCACGTTTGCGGGCGGCTATCTCCTCCAAGGCCCGGCGCTGCTGGACCACCTCGTCGCCGAGGTAGTCGTCCCGCGCCCACCGTAGGGCGTCCTCGTCGGAGAAGCCGCGCCGGGCTATCTCCTCATACTCCGCGGGGAGGCCGGGCTCCGGCTTCGGTCTAACAAGGACGAGGCGGCCAGAGGCGGGGGCGGAGTCGTCGATGCGGACGCCGGAGCTGCGGGTGCGCGCGCTGACAGGCGTCTCCTGGGGCGTGTCTTGGGGCTCCGGCTTGACGGGGCGGAGGCAGGGAGAGCCGGTTGACCGACCTGACGAGGATTAGGACGCCCCGGGGTCCATGCGCCTCGGCGTCCATGAGCTCCCACGATGGCGAGAGAAGGACGGGGGGAGGGGTACTCCAGCCTCGGCGTGTTGCCGCCCTCGATGTACTCGAGGACAGCCTCCAGCGTGCGGCCGGGCACGCCCCACCATCGGCGCCTCCCCTCGGAGTTGAGCCTGCCGAAGGGAACGACGTCGTTGGTGGCCTCGAGTTGCTCGGCGTGGCGGCGGCGGAAGTATGGCTCCCAGAGCAGGCTGTCGGGGACGTAGTGTGGCCCCTCCCTCGCCGCCCGCAGCAAGGAGGAGCGGATACGCGCGATCTCCGCGCGTCGCGATGCCCCGGTGGGCGGTGGCGGCACTGGGCCCCCGCCGGCGCTGATTCTCCAGGCCCCGGGCACCCGCATGTCCGGCGGGACCGGGTACTCGGCCTCGAAGAGGAGCCGAGCTTCGTTCTCGTAAAGGTGGCGGCGGCCGAAGCCGTTCGCCGCCGCGCCGTCGCTTGGGAAGTGTTCGGCCATTCTTTAAGCTATAGACGGCGAGAGAAGAGGGAGGAAGGGGGAGAAAGGTGGCGCCGGCGGTGGAGACTCTATGCGTGCCACCGGCGCGCTGGGGTCGGCTTTATGTAGGTGGAGGCGCCGCGCGTACGCGTGGCATGCAAGGGGACGCGTGTCGTTTCATTTTCACTGCGCCGCTCGTGAGGCATCAATGGCGGAGGCTGACCGACGCGACAGCGCGCGACAGCTTTGGCATTGATTCGTCGCGGGAAACGAGGCGATGAGGACGACGAAGCGGCGAGAAGCGAGACGAGTCGCTGGCAAGGAGGGCTCGCGGCTCTTTCGCGCCAAAAAAGATTCGCCCGGCGCCCCCGAGTGCCCCCAGCACGCCGGGGTCGGGTTGGGTCGGCGGCCGAAAACTCGCCTGGGGGGCCTTGTTGGGGGCGCGGCTGGAGATGCTCTAAGATACGCTTAAAACACCTGCAGAACTTCCCCTCTCGTTAGGGTTTTGTTTTCCTCTCGGGCGGCAATGGCGGCCACCACCATAGAGATATCACCTCCCCTCTTTCCCCTCCCTTATCCGGCGATCGGGGGTCAGAGACCTCTGGCCTGCGTGGGAGGGACGCCGGGAAGGCAGGGAACCACCGCCCACGGAAAATCTCTCTCTCGGGCAAGAGTGTTGGAAATATGCCCTAGAGGCAATAATAAATTAGTTATTATTATATTATATTTCATTGTTCATGATAATCGTTTGTTATCCATGCTAGAATTGTATTGATAGGAAACTTAGATACATGTGTGGATACATAGACAACACCATGTCCCTAGTAAGCCTCTAGTTGACTAGCTCGTTGATCAATAGATGGTTACGGTTTTCTGACCATGGACATTGGATGTCGTTGATAACGGGATCATATCATTAGGAGAATGATGTGATGGACAAGACCCAATCCTAAGCCTAGCACAAGATCGTGTAGTTCGTATGCTAAAGCTTTTCTAATGTCAAGTATCATTTCCTTAGACCATGAGATTGTGCAACTCCCGGATACCGTAGGAGTGCTTTGGGTGTGCCAAACATCACAACGTAACTAGGTGGCTATAAAGGTGCACTACGGGTATCTTCGAAAGTGTCTGTTGGGTTGGCACGAATCGAGACTGGGATTTGTCACTCCGTGTAACTGAGAGGTATCTCTGGGCCCACTCGGTAGGACATCATCATAATGTGCACAATGTGACCAAGGAGTTGATCACGGGATGATGTGTTACGGAACGAGTAAAGAGACTTGCCGGTAACGAGATTGAACAAGGTATCGGGATACCGACGATTGAATCTCGGGCAAGTATCGTACCGATAGACAAAGGGAATTGTATACGGGATTGATTGAATCCTTGACATCATGGTTCATCCGATGAGATCATCGTGGAGCATGTGGGAGCCAACATGGGTATCCAGATCCCGCTGTTGGTTATTGACCGAAGAGTTGTCTCGGCCATGTCTGCATGACTCCCGAGCCCGTAGGGTCTACACACTTAAGGTTCGATGATGCTAGGGTTATAGGGAATAGATGTGCGTGGTTACCGACTGTTGTTCGGAGTCCCGGATGAGATCCCGGACGTCACGAGGAGTTCCGGAATGGTTCGGAGGTAAAGATTTATATATGGGAAGTCATCATACGGTCACCGGAATAATTCGGGGAGGTTACCGGTATTGTACCGGGACAACCGAAGGGGTTCCGGGGGTCCACCGGGAGGGTCCACCTGCCCCGGAGGGCCCTATGGGTTGTGTGTGGAGAGGGACCAGCCCCTTAGTGGGCTGGGCGCCTCCCCCCCTAGGGCCCGCGCGCCTAGGGTTTGGGGGAACCCTAAAGGCGGCGCCCCCCTTGCCTTGGGGGGCAAGGCAACCCCCCTGGCCGCCGCCCCCTCCTCAGATTGGATCTGAGGGGGCCGGCCCCCTCTCCCTTGCCCCTATATATATGTGGGGGGTGGGAGGGCAGCCGCACCCAAGTTCTGGCGTAGCCCTCCCCCTCTCCCAAGTCCTCCTCCTCTCCCGCGGTGCTTGGCGAAGCCCTGCAGGATTGCCACGCTCCTCCTTCACCACCACGCCGTCGTGCTGCTGCTGGATGGAGTCTTCCCCAACCTCTCCTTCTCCCCTTGCTGGATCAAGGCGTGGGAGACGTCACCGGGCTGCACGTGTGTTGAACGCGGAGGCGCCGTTGTTTGGCGCTTAGATCGGAATCAACCGCGATCTGAATCGCTACGAGTACGACTCCCTCATCCGCGTTCTTGCAACGCTTCCGCTTAGCGATCTACAAGGGTGTGTAGATGCACTCCCCTTCCCCTCATTGCTAGATTACTCCATAGATTGATCTTGGTGATGCATAGAAAATTTTAAATTTCTGCTATGATCCCCAACAGTGGCATCATGAGCTAGGTCTATGCGTAGTTTCTATGCACGAGTAGAACACAAGTTGTTGTGGGCGTCGATTTTGTCAATTTACTTGCCGTTACTAGTCTTATCTTGATTCGGCGGCATCGTGGGATGAAGCAGACCGGACCGACCTTACACATACTCTTACGTGAGATAGGTTCCACCGACTGACATGCACTAGTTGCATAAGGTGGCTAGCGGGTGTCTGTCTCTCCCACTTTAGTCGGATCGGATTCGATGGAAAGGGTCCTTATGAAGGTAAATAGAAATTGGCATATCACGTTGTGGTTTTGGCGTAGGTAAGAAACGTTCTTGCTAGAAACCTATAGCGGCCACGTAAAAAATTTGCAACAACAATTAGAGGACGTCTAACTTGTTTTTGCAGCATATGCCTTGTGATGTGATATGGCCAAAAGGATGTGATGAATGATATATGTGATGTATGAGACTGATCATGTTCTTGTAATAGGAATCACGACTTGCGTGTCGATGAGTATGACAACCGGCAGGAGCCATAGGAGTTGTCTTAATTTATTTATGACCTGCGTGTCAACTTAAACGTCATGTAATTACTTTACTTTATTGCTAAACCGTTAGCCATAGTAGTAGAAGTAATAGTTGACGAGACGACTTCATGAAGACACGATGATGGAGATCATGATGATGGAGATCATGGTGTCATGCCGGTGACGATGATGATCATGGCGCCCCAAAGATGGAGATCAAAAGGAGCAAAATGATATTGGCCATATCATGTCACTATTTGATTGCATGTGATGTTTATCATGTTTTACATCTTATTTGCTTAGAACGACGGTAGCTTAAATAAGATGATCCCTCTCAATAATTTCAAGAAAGTGTTCCCCCTAACTGTGCACCGTTGTGAAGGTTCGCTGTTTCGAAGCACCACGTGATGATCAGGTGTGATAGATTCTAAAGTTCGAATACAACGGGTGTAAGCCAGATTTACACACGCAATACACTTAGGTTGACTTAACGAGCCTAGCATGTACAGACATGGCCTCGGAACACGGAAGACCGAAAGGTCGAACATGAGTCATATAGAAGATACGATCAACATGAAGATGTTCACCGATGATGACTAGTCCATCTCACGTGATGATCGGACACGGCCTAGTTGACTCGGATCATGTATCACTTAGATGACTAGAGGGATGTCTATCTGAGTGGGAGTTCATTAAATAATTTTATTAGATGAACTTAATTATCATGAACATAGTCTAAATTGTCTTTGCAAATATGTTGTAGATAAATAGCTCATGTTGTAGCTCCCTGTTTCAGTACGTTCCTAGAGAAAGACTAAGTTGAAATATATGGTAAGCAATGATGCGGACTGGGTCCGTAGTCCAAGGAGTGTCTTCACTGCTACACAGAAGGCTTACGTCTTTGATGCACCGCTCGACGTACAAACCCCTACAACGTCGTCTGTGGATGTTGTGAACACCTGACAGACACATCCTGATGACTACTTGATAGTTTAGTGCACCATACTTTACGGCTTAGAATAGGGATTCCAATGACGTTTTGAACGCCATAAGACATATGAGATGTTCCAAGAGCTGAAATTGGGATTTCAGGATCATGCCCGTGTTGAGAGGTATGAGACCTCTGACAAGTTCTTTTGCCAACAAGATGGAGGAGAATAGCTCAGCTAGTGAGCATGTGCTTAGAATGTCTGGGTGCTACAATCACTTAAATCAAGTGGGAGTTAAACTTCCAGATAAGATAGTGATTGATAGAGTTCTCTAGCCACTATCACTAAGCTACTAGATCTTCGTGATGAACTATGACATGCAAGGGATGGAGTTGATCCCGGAGCTGTTCGCGGTGCTTAAGACCGCAAAAGGTAGAAATCAAGAAGGAGCATCAAGTGTTGATGGTTTAACAAGACCACTGGTTTCAAGAAGGGCAAGGGCTAGAAGGGAAACTTCATGGATGGCAAACCAGTTGCCGCTCCAGTGAAGGAACCCAAGGTTGAACCCAAACCCGAGACTAAGTGCTTCTATTGTAAGGGGAACGGTCACTGGTAGCGGAATTACCCCAAATGCATGGTAGATAAGAAGGCTGGCAACTTCAACAAAGTATATACGTGTTATTAATGTGTACCTCACTAGTACTCTTGGTAGCACCTGGGTATTGGATACCGGTTCGGTTGCTATTATTGGTGACTTGAAACAAAAGCTACGGACTAAATGGAGACTGGCTAAGGGCAAGGTGACGATGTGTGTTGGAAGTGTTTCCAAAGTTGATGAGATCACCATCGCACGCTCCATCTGCCTTCGGGATTAGTATTGAACCTAGATAAATGTTATCAGGTGTCTACGTTGAGCATGAATATGATTAGATCATGTTCATTGCAATACGGTTATTCATTTAAGTTAGAGAATAATGGTTATTCTGTTTACATGAATAATACCTTTCATGGTCATGCACCCTATGTGAATGGTTCAGTGAATCTCGGTCGTGGTAATACACATGTTCACGCCAAAAGATGTAGATAGTACCACTTTCTTGTGGCACTGCCGCTTAGGTCATATTGGCGTAAGATGCATGAAGAAACTCCGTGTCGATGGATGTTTGGAGTCACTTGATTTTGAATCGCTTGACACATGCGAGCCATGCCTCATGGGAAGGATGACTAAGACCCCGTTTTCAGGTACAATGAAACGGGCAAGTGACTTGTTGGAAATCATACATGCTGATGCGTGTGATCCAATGAGAATTGAAGCGTGCGGTGGATATCGCTATTTTCTCATCTTCACTGACGATTTGAGTAGATATAGGTATATTTACTTAATGAAGCACAAGTCTGAAACATTTGAAAAGTTCAAGCGATTTCAGAGTGAAGTTAAGAACCATCATAACAAGAAGATCAAATTCCTACGATCTGATCGATGAGATTTTCTGAGTTATGAGTTTGGCAATCACTTAAGACATTGTGGAATTGTTTCACAGTTGAAGCCACCTGGAACACCACAGGGTAATGGTGTGTTCGGACGTCGTAATCGAACCTTATGAGATATGGTGCGATCTATGATGTCTCTTATCGATCTACCGTTTTCATTTTGAGGATATGCGTTAGAGACAGCTGCACTCACTTTAGATAGGACACCATCTAAGTCCATTGAGACGACGTCGTATGAATATGGTTTGGCAAGAAACCAAAGTTGTCATTTCTTAATGTTTGGGGCTGCGATGCTTAAGGCTTCAACCGGAGAAGCTCGAACCCAAAAGGGGACAAACACATCTTCATAGGATACCCAAAGGTGACAGTTGGGTATACCTTCTATCTCAGATCCGAGGGCAAATTGCTTGTCGCTAAGAACGGGTCCTTTCTCGAGAAGGAGTTTCTCTCGAAAGAATTGAGTGGGAGGAAGATAGAACTTGATGAGGTTGTCGAACCTTTACTTCAACCAGAGAGTGATGCAACACAGAAAGATGTTTGTTACGACATATCTCTCTCAAGGTAGTTTTGGTGATTGATGACAACATGTTTGCGGACTAATCTTGTGCTTTGAATAATTCACAGATTCTCCCCTGGCACGAGACGCTTTCTTCCCTTCGGAGTGTATTTCAAGACGGTGTAGCTCTTTCGTTTCTTTCTCGGTGGACTAGTTGCGTAGAGGGCACCGTACTATCAAGAGGGGGTCCGCTGGGGTATTACATGGGTGGAATCAGCACGTACACATCAGCTTCTCACCCTCCGAGCATCTCCATTCCATTGAAGAGATCTCTCCTCTCTTCCTTGTCCTGTCTGGGTCCAAGCGGTAGTACCGCGCAACCCAGCGGTAGTACCGCTGAGGAGCCAAGCGGCAGTACCGCTCCACAGCGGTAGTATCGCCGGTGGCTCCACAGTAGTAGTACCGCTGGGGTGCCTGGCACCTCCGCCTTGTCCTCAGCATCTTTGAGAGATTCTCTCTCTCTCAGCGGTAGTACGGGCAAAGGGTCACAAGCGGCAGTACCGCTCCACAGCGGTAGTACCGCCCGTGACCCCACTGCCGTAGTACCGCTGGGCAGTATGGCTCCTACCGCCTTGATTCGAGAGGTCTTTTTCTCGTGTCAGGTTTTGCGGCACTAGTTGCGGTTGTAGAGGCGGTAGTACCGTTCCAGGAGCGGTAGTACCGCCCCTACCACCGCGGTAGTACCGCATTTGGGTCCTTTCCCTACTAGTCTCCTCAGCGCGGCAGTACCGCTGGCTGGCGCGATAGTACGGCTGTCCTGGCGGTAGTATCGCCCCTCTCAGCTGTAGTACCGCCCTGTGCGGGGCTGGTTGGTGGGGGGCAACGGTTGGATTGTTGCCCCCACTATAAAAGGGAGTCCCCTTCTTCTCTTTCACCTACCTCTTCCTCCCCCAAGCTCCATTTATTGCTCAAGCTCCATTAAATGCTCCAAGCTCCATTTTCACCCGATCTATCACTCTAGCCAATCAAACTTGTTGATTTGCTCGGGAGTGGTTGAGAAGGCCCCGATCTATACTTCCACCAAGGGATTTTCGATTCCCCCACTCATCCCTAGCGGATCTTGTTAATCTTGGGTGTTTGAGCACCCTAGACGGTTGAGGTCACCACAGAGCCATAGTCCATTGTGGTGAAGCTTCGTGGTCTTGTTGGGAGCCTTCGATTAAGTTGTGGAGATTGCCCCAACCTTGTTTGTAAAGGTTCGGTCGCCGCCTTCAAGGGCACCAATAGTGGAATCACGGCATCTCGCATTGTGTGAGGGCGTGAGGAGAATACGGTGGCCCTAGTGGCTTCTTGGGGAGCATTGTGCCTCCACACCACTCCAACGGAGACGTACTTCCCCTCAAAAGGAAGGAACTTCGGTAACACATCCTCGTCTTCACCGGATCCACTCTTGGTTATCTCTTACCTTTACTTGTGCAAGCTCTTTAGTGTTTCTTCCCTTGCTTGCTTGTATGCTTGTTGTTATTGCATCATATAGGTTGCTCACCTAGTTGCACATCTAGATAACCTACTTTGATGCAAAGTTTAATTTGGTAAAGAAAAGTAAAAATTGGTAGTTGCCTATTCACCCCCCTCTAGTCAACCATATCGATCCTTTCAATTGGTATCAGAGCCTCGTCTCTTTATTAAGGACTTTACCGTCCAAAGAGTATGGTTGATACCGTAGACGGTATGGAGGAACACTCCGGTGTGAATCCGATCTCGTCTATGGGAGATGGGGGAACCTCGGTCTCTTGTGAGGAGTTCAATGTGGCCTTGGAGACATTGAAAACCTCCATGACGACCGAAGTTGAAAGCATGTTTACTAAATTTCTTGAGGGGCTTAAACTATCCACCGCACCGTTGAAAGTGGGTAACCCCGCCAACAAGGTGACGGATGCTATCCCCGACAAGGGGGAAGATAGTAGTGAAAAGGCTCCTTCTTCTAGTGGTAATAATGGCACCGACATCTTTGCCCATGTGGAACCACCACTTGTTTATGGTGGACCGGTTCCTTCTACTCATTTGAATCATGCCGGTCCTCCCCCTAAGATTGTGAAAAATGAGGATTTTGATTCTTGGGTTTACCGCTTTAAACGTCATTTAAATCATGTGAATACTAACCTTTGGAGAATCATTGAAGAAGGTTTCTATCCACATGATCCAAGCAACTTCACTCCTCGGGAAGCCGCGGAGAATCAATTCAATGAGAATGCTCTCTTCATCATTCAAGATGCAATTCCACCCGAAGACCTACCTCATCTTTGTCCCTTCGCCTTGGCCAAAGATGCATGGCATTGTGTTGCCTCTCTCTACCGGGGAAGCGCAAGCATTCAACGCTCCAATTATGAAGTGGTACAAGATGAGGCCGATGAGTTTGCAATGAAAGAAGATGAAGAACCTCGTGAGCTTTATCGGAGAGTAACCAAACTCGCGGTCTCACTACGAGATCACGGGAGCAAGGACACGGATGACAATTGGATCAAGCGCAAATTCCTCAAGGCAATGATGCCCTATCACAAGGCCATGTCCTCCATCATTCGTCAAAGACCGAACTTCCACACTTTGACCTCAAGCGAAGTGTTGGATGAGTTCGTGGCCATGAACATTTTGGACAAGACCGCTGACAATGCGGTGCTCCATTCTCAACGGGCAAATAAGACTAACCTTGCATTGAAGGCCAAGCTCACCGTGGAAGAAGAAGAAGAGGAATAAGAGGAGAGCAACCCCGAAGATACGAAGTATGCATATAATGAACACATGGCACTTGCTTCAAGGCAATTTTGGAGCAAGAAGAACTCGAGGCCAAACTTTAGCAAAAACAACTCGAGTGGCATAAGGGGCAAGCAACATGTAAGGACTTGCTACAATTGCGGCAACGTGAGTCATTTCATTGCGGAATGCCCGTATGAGAAGAGGGAAGACAATGGTGGCAAGCTCATCCGAAAGGACAAGGCCAAGTCGTTCCCCAACAAGAACAACTTCACCAAGAAGACTCCTCCCAAGGCTTTGGTTGTGCAAGAAGAGTACAATGAGGATGATGATGATGAGTCAGTTGCCATGGCCTCCGTTGCCATTGCAACGACGTCACGGGTGTCTCTCTTCGACTCACCCAATGAGAGCATCACCGCCAAGTGCCTCATGGCTAAAGCCACCAACAAGGTAACCCCCAACATCAAAACTACCATCATTACTCATCCTTCCCCAACGGATAGCATTAATGAACTTGAGGGAGCTAATGTGGAGGCTAACGAGTTTGAGGCCTTTATGGGCAAACTCAAGGGAAAATCCAAGAAGCACTTTGTTGCTCTCTTGGAACAACTTGGTGAAGCCAATGACATGATCGAGGCTCACGAAGACACCATCACTAAGATGGAAGGGCATAGTCGTGACTATGCCGATGAGATTTCTGATCTTTCCAATGCTCTTGAGGAAGAGCGTGGTCTACGTTTGGCTCTTGAGGAGTCACACAACATTGATCATGCTAAGTTAAAGAAAGATTATGATCATGTCCTCATAGTTTCTCATGTGCTAAACTCCGAGAAGGCCGAACTTGAGGTTGATCTTGCTAGAATCAAAGTGGAGTTTGATCTACTTGACAAGGCTCACACGGTCTTGAAGGGTACTCATGCTAGCCTCAAAGAGTCTCATGATCAACTTCAAGTAAAGCTAACCAAGGAAAAAGCCACTTTCCCTCGTATGATGTTAATTGATAATGCAAATGCTACTAACCCGTGTTGTGAGCATGTGCATCTTGTTGAGGAGAATGCTAAGCTAAAGGGACAACTTGAGAGAGGTCTTGCAACTTGCATACAAGGCAAAAAGAACCTCAACGATCTCTTGATCAACCAAAAAGGGGTTGTGGCCAAGGAAGGGGTTGGGTACGTGCCCGACTCCAAGAACAAGAAGAAGAATGACAAGACCAAACGACCTCCTCCTCTCATGCAAACCTTTGTGAAGGAGGGAGAGAGTGCCTCCGAGGAGAAGAAGAAGAACAATGTCAAGAAGGGCAATGTCACCCCTCCCAACAAAGCCGGCGATTTTAATCCTTCTTATGTGTTATGTCGTGCTAGTGATGGGCATGTTTATGCCAAATTTGTTGGTTCTCTTCATGAGTACATTGAATGGTCTATTTGGGTTCCAAAGACCCTTGTTACTAACATCAAAGGACCCATTACAAAATGGGTACCTAAAACCAAGCATTGATCTCTTGTAGGTGTTTGCTTCCGGTGGTGGATCATGGTTGCTCGATAGCGGAGCTACAAATCATATGACCAGAAGCAAGGACTTGGTGGTGGATGTGCACAAGGTTCCATCTATGCCCACCTATGTCGAGTGGGGTGACACCTCATCTTCTAAGGTATTGGGACTTGGCAAGGTGGTCATCTCTCATGATCTCACTATCGAGAAAGGTCATGCTTGTTGAGTCCCTTGCATACAATTTACTTTCCGTTCGTCAACTTGCAATCATGGGCTTTGCCACTTTCTTTGATATCAATACCGTGGCCCTCTTGTGGAGCAAGACTCTTAAAGTAGCTTTTGTTGGGCATGTCGAGAACGGTCTATATGTGATTAACTTTTCGGAGCGACCCACTAAGACCGCGACATGCCTAATGGCTAAAATTGATGTGGGATGGCTTTGGCATCGCCGTTTAGCCCATGTCAATATGAGATCTTTGCAAAGTCTCCTCAAGGGGGACCATGTCCGTGGACTAACGAATGTTAGTTTTGCTAAAGATCGTGCTTGCAGTGCCTGTATCAAAGTAAAGCTACATGAGAAGGCTCACCCTCCCACGACGATCATTTATTCGAAGAGGCCTTTGGAGCTCCTTCACATGGATCTCTTTGGGCCTCCATCTTTCGATAGTCTTGGAGGTAGGAAGTATTGCTTGGTGATTGTGGATGACTACTCAAGGTACACCTGGGTGTATTTCTTCAAGAGGAAGAGCGAGACCCAACAAACCGTCATTGACTTTGCAAATGAAGCACAACATCAACACAACGCAAAGATCTTGACAATAAGAAGTGACAACGGCACCGAGTTCAAGAACTACACCTTGGATGAATTTCTTAGTGATGAGGGAATCAAGCATCAATATTCCGCACCCTACACCCCTCAACAAAACGGTGTTGCGGAGAGGAAGAACCGGACATTGATGGATGCGGCAAGGACCATGATGGCGGAGTTCAAGTCTCTGTACAACTTTTGGGCCGAAGCCATCAACACTGCGTGTCATGCATCCAATAGGCTCTACCTCCGCAAGGGCTTGAACAAGACTCCATTGTAGCGACCCGACCCGAATGGATCAAGTCTCTGTGCTTATGTGTCATCCCTGGATCAGTATGCTGACACACACAATACTCGAAGGATTTATAACAGAGGTAAATCACATGTATAAAGTAACGTAAATACTATTACCTCAATCCATATAGCGGAAGCAACAAGGTTGTGGATTCCCATCAACACCAATGGCAAAGTTGAGTGTAGAAATCGTAACCCTAACGTATCACTTACTCGTCGTAAGAAACCTGCAACATGAGATGTTGCAGCCCGAAACGGGTCAGTACATTGAATGTACTGGCAAATTCACACCATAGAGAATGATGAACAATGGCTATCACTACATGCATATTTGGCTAGTGGAAAAGCTCTATGGTTATAAGGTTTTTGCGTAAAGCCAATTTTTCCCTACTGCAAAGGAATAAATTTTATTTAACTATCATGGTGGTTGTTGAACATAGAGAATGGTTGACAGCATTCTCAATCCCAATTAAGTAACATCATTAAACCCAACAATATTCATTTAAAGTAACGTGATGAGATCAACAGGATAATCCAAGAACTAGATACTCAAGATGTCCATAACCGGGGACACGGCTAATCATGATTAGTTTGTACACTCTGCAGAGGTTTGCGCACTTTTCCCCACAAGACTCGATCGCCTCCGCTTGGTTTCTCGCACTACATGGTGTTTAAGAAACGGATGACCAAGACATAGTCTTTCAGAAGCGCTAGCACCTTACGATGGGTGGACCGGTACACCTACATCCCCTACATCTGCTAGTCCACCACTATAAGAGTTCGCACGACTTAGTCAACTATGCCAGAGCCCATAATGGCTTGTGGCTGCACACGGAAGTTTCTAGCATGAAAGATCTTATGATCCCTTTGAGCCTGGGTGGCGGTCCAAAAAAACAGGCAAGTCCTGATAGACATCAGGTGCCTCAATCCACCCAGATGTGTGTTTAAGTTGCCACCTTAGATAAACCATTAAAATTATCAACTCACATCTGTCATGGATATCACTCACCCAATCCACGTCTACTAGCATAGCATGGCATAATAAGCAAACGTAGAAGTAACTCCCAAAGGTTTCATAGTAATACAGGTAATAGGTACTACCTCATCTACTTCCCATCCCACAATTTAATTAGATCCTAATCATGCAATGTGAGAGGATTGATCTAATGCAATAAAACATGGGTTGTAGAAAAGGTATGATCAAAGTGTGAACTTGCCTTGCTGACGATCCGCGAAACCTAGAGACTCGAAGTAACAAGCGGCGCACTCCGGGTGATCTATCGTAGACAAACAACAAGCATACAATAAGCACTCATCTAATGCACAGGTAAATCTCGAATAAAAGATCTAACCAGAAAGTTCAACTTAAGAACCCTGGTGGCAAAAGAATCAAATCAAATAAAGCAACGAAAGTCAAATGACGAAAGAAAACAACTCGGTTCTAGCAAGTTGAAACTAAGTCAAATTTTACAGTAGCAAAACTTTGTTTAAGTTGATTAGTCGGAACGGCGGTTTCGAGATGAAACTCCAGGCATTTGAATCACCTGATTCCGATAAACGAGCGAGAAGATAGACTAGAAAGAAAATCGGATCTGAAATCGCTATCAGAAAAATAGCGGAATAATCCGATGAGAAAGAAAACGACGAACGGTTGAACGGACGTTCATTAATCGAGGCAAACCGGTGATCACGTTCGTTAGGATGAACAGTCCGGCGAACGCTTGCTAAACAAAACCGGAAAGAAAACCGGCGAGAAAAACCGGTCTAGGGTTTCGGAAAGAAAACCGAAACGAAAAACCGATCTAGAAAAACCGGAACGGAAACCGGAACGATTTACGAAAAACCGAACCGAGGAAAAGAAAAGGTGACGCGGCGCGGGGCTAGTACCTCGAAGAGGCGAGGGGCTCCGGCGGCGGCGGCGTTGGGTGGCGACGGCGGCACTAGGCGGCGGCGGTGGCAAGCGGCGGCGGCGGTGTAGGGCGGCGGCGTTGGTGAGGGGCGGCGGGGGTGGTGAGGGGCGGCGGTGGTGGTGCTGCGCTGCTGCTGCTGCGGAGGAGAGGAGAGGAGAGGGCTTTGGTTTGATGTGTTGGAGGGGGGGGGTGCTTAGGTATTTATATTGGGGAGGGGGAGGGTTTTGCTTGGAGTAGGGGACAAGAATTAGAGTAGGATTAGGAATCCTAGGGACAAAAAACGGAATAACGAAATAAGGAAAAAGAGGCAAGGGGCACCCTAGAATCCTTTTAGGATTCGGTACAGGGGCACGGGCGGCTCCCTGGCGCTTGCGCGCGTGCGCGGTGGCCTTGGCCTCCTGGCCGGCCGGCGGCTTGGGCCTTTGGCCCAAGGCGCTGCGGCTCTCTTTTTTTTAAACGGTTCAGCGCACAGGAAAAAAAACAAAAGAGATCTAAACGAACTCCGAAAAACCTAAAGTAAATTTTCCCCGACTCCTAAAAATGAGCCGAACAAAATGAACTTTTCTCCGGACCTAAAATAAAATTTTAAAAAACGCGCATTTTTCCCTATGCAAATAAACTCCGGAAAAACAAAATTTGATCTATTTATTAAATCTTCATTTTTCCTATATTTTGGGAAAGTCATATTATTCCCTCTCTCATGTATTTTGACACCGGAAAAATTATTGAAGATGAAATAAATAAATCAAATGATCCTTTTTTTTCAATTCGAGAAAACTTTCAAATAAGAAAATAACGAAATCTCCAACTCTCTCCGAAGGTCCTTGAGTTGCGTGAAATTTCTAGGATCGACAAAAATGCAAGAAAATAAGATATGCATGATGATCTCATATATAACATTCCAAATTGAAAATAAATTCAAAAGAGCTTTGAATTTAATTCTTTGAAACTCCCAACTCATATTTCATATAATTTGAAGAAGTCATTTTATCTTCTCTCGTGAAAATCATTGAGTCGCATAAAGTTCCAGAATTGGAATATTTCCAAATGAAATTCAATTATTTTTCAAACACCCTTTTCATTTTTAAATGGAAGAAGTCATGTTATCTTCGCTCAAGGGTTTTGTGTTTGAAAAGCATTTGAATTCATGGAGATCAGAAAGCAAATATGAAAGTTTGGGAAAGTCCTTTTATTCCCTCTCATTTAACTTTCAAAAGTTTCGAATTCACTCACTTTCAGACAATCAATCAAACAATCAGTCAAATCTATCTATTTATTATAACATTCCAAAATTTAGAATTTTGGGATGTTACTAACCTACCACCCTTAAAATGAATCTCGTCCTCGAGATTCGGAGAGGCTAGCAAGAAAAGGTTAGGGTTTGGGGATCTCCTCAAATCCTCGAGAAAATTTTTCCTCTAAGCTCTTCCGGTAACGGCATAACCTTTTCCTCAATTCTTATGTCCTTTTATCTTGGTATGGTCATTCCGAGACTGGGTCTTCTTAGCTGACGGTCTGGCGCCAAGACTAAACAACTATCGATATCTCATGGTGGTCAACAATTTATGGTTTCTCCTGCAGGAAATGGGTCTGGGTGATCCTCACCATATAACCTACGGTTGGCACAGCTGCCGTGTACAAGGGAAAAAATACCTATACCATTCTAAGGCTTAAACAAGGTTTTGATCGTCGTCTCTCCACTATAGGTAAGTCACTCAGATTTACCATCCCATATAGCAAGGCGAATAATAAGAGTAAGTCGGTATGGTGATCAATCCATCCCGCACCCAAATCATTACCATGTATACAGTTTAGCGAATCTCGCATACTAACACTCGGTCAACCTCACAAGCATTGCAGAATTTCTCTTGTCGACGAACCAAGTTCGGATAATTCCATGGATTCTGCAAGCCAAACAACCATCTATCGTTCCTTCACAACTCTCAGGTTTTGCGTAACTCCTATAAAATCGTCTGTCGACAAAGTATATCCTCTTCCAGGGTTTTTTTCCCTTCAGCAAGAATGTGCTTGCTTCTTGGCAGGTCCTGGGGCCTGTGGGTTATGGCCCATCTCATCATTTGTAGTCCTTGAACTTATCATTGGGCAACTGATCATTATTCCAACTTCCAACTTCCTAGTATTCTTAAATCCATCCAATTGTACTGTCTTCCTTCCTTCTATTGGCACCCAACCAAGACGTGAGTACTAAGACTTGTCATGGGGTTGCCATTGCTCCATATTACCAACATCATACCTCCTTTATATCCAATAGTACTTCATCTCTTCATCCTCGTGGGATATCCCTCATACCGAGATAAAAAAACTTATACTTATGAAGTCCATATTCCACTTCGTGGTATATCGTTATCCTTTCCGCAATCAAGCGTTCCTTACATGGGAATATTGGCCATCTCTGCATGGCACTCCTTAACTGGGAAATGTGAAACACATCTTGAACTCCTGACAGTCCTTCGGGTGACTCCAACTTGTTGGCCACTTCTCCCATACGCTCCAAAACTCGGTATGGTCCTACAAATCTCGGGGCTAACTTTACCTTAACTCCAATTCGTTTAACTCCTCACAGAGGGGTCACACGAAGACATGCTTTGTCTCCAATTTCATAGACTACCTCCTTGCGTTTTTAAGTCTGCGTAACTCTTCTACTTGGACTGAGCTACCTTCAGTCTATCTCAAATCAACTTAACATTCTCTTCTGACTCCTTGATCACATTTGGTCCAAACAACTGACGGTCTCCATCTTCATCCCACATACTCTTGGGCATCACACATATCGAGGCAAAACTCGTATTCATTTTTGTCCGAAATCCATTACAGTGGAGTATGCTTATCTTTTCCAGGGGTCAACGGTTCTTACAGGGTACTACCACCCTTAAAATGCACAAACCTTCCATAGACCATATTTCTCTTATCCTCAGAATGGCCAAAATTCTTCTTCATAGAGTAACAACTCATAAAATCCATATCTTTACCAACGGTGCTAACTTTATTGCTTCTCAAATCATTACAATCTCCTGTTTTTCCATTACATGCCTCAACTCAACAACTCAATTTAAAGGAAAATGTTCACACTACTACTACTATATTACTTCTGTTACAAACTCAACTATTTTTCACAAGTCTCCTTCTCCTTCGGACAATCTCTGGCAAAGTGCCTTGCTTCATTACAACGGAAACATATTACTTCTGGGAAGATTCGAGGTTTCCTTGTGATTATATAGCCTCCTTGGGTTCTTGGCTTCCTTTTTGGGCAACTGTGGAGGTAGTGCCCTAACTCCTTGCATCGGTAACAGATGATATGGCTCAGGTCCTTCCTGGAATCCAATCTGCTTCTCTTCCTGGACGTTACCATTCTAATCAGGTCTTCTATTTCCCGTGGGTCATATTCTACTTCCTCTGTCGGGAATTCTACTAGATTCCCATTCATACAATTCTGGGAGATGTGTCCTCCTTCTCCACATGAATAGCAAGACTTGGTGCAGGGTTTAATTGGCTCTTCTTTGGGTGTGTCCTCCACCTCTTTCTTCATCACAGGTTCTTCTAAACTTTTCATAAGGGCTCCTTTCATTGCTTCTTCCTTCTGCTGGGTGGTTCGTTGTACCATGGGGTAAATGTGACACTGAGCAGGATAGTGGGTAGTACCTTCACACAAGAAACAAGTGATCTGCCTGGTTGGGCATTCTACAACTGGGTGACTTCCTTCACAATTAGGGCATTCATCCTTGTGTTATTTATGGTTGTGTCCGATTTCTCCACAAATCTTGCATGCACAAGGTTTCTTCATGTCTTTTCCATAAGGCTTCAACTTCTGGGACACAAACTGAGACTTTAGCAGAGTCAACTTAAATTATTTCCAAGTGGTTACTCCTTGCCATTCATTGATGGTTTGGTACATCCTCCACCAAGTAGCAGCACCTCTTTCAAAGCACAGAAGAGCATGCCGGGTCATATCATGTCCAACTATAGGGTTATTCTTCATGTGATCCTCCATGTTCTGAATCCATCGGTCCGTCTCCAATTGACTCATCGGTCCAGAGAATACAAGCTCCTCTTCATTCATCCTCTATTGGGTCCATGTGGGTTTGGGGTAAGATAAGAGAGATAGAGAGGGATGCACACAATACAAACAAAAGTTTTGAAAAGACAGATTTTATTGTGGCTGTCGGAAAACATCAAACAAATGACAGCTCACAATCGTCGCATCTATCGTAGGTATAAAACAGGGGTTTGGTCTTCTAAGGGTCAATAAACCTTCAAAATCGCCAACTCTTCAAGTCTTGTTTATGTCTCCGATGGCTTCTTCCCATCGTGCTTGTCTTCTCAAGTTCTTTTGCCAGATCAACTCTGTTGACGCGAAGTCTCTCGTGACATCCTTGAATATTCTGGAATTGCATTCCAAACTTCTAGGTTTCAACATCCTTGGCATGAGCCATGGTCATTCTGTCCTTCAGTTCCTGACAAATCTCCGGTATCTCGAGGTTGTAGCTCCTCCATCTTGGCTACTTTCAACTTTTGGTTCCTGAGTTCCTCATGAAATACTTCCTTGTCTAATACGACTTCCTGGAGCTCCACCTTAAACTTCTTAATGTACTACTCCAGATCTTGGTGATACACCAGCTAGGGCTAAAACTTCATCTTAGGATAGGTGCTCCATCAGCCTTCTTCCATCAAATCCATTCTGGAGAAAACATCCTTAACTCAGCATGGTGACAATAGCATCAGCGGGCGATGGCATCACGGATAACCGTGTTTCTGCTCTTGTCATTCCCATGAGCTATCATTCCATAGTTGATATCTCCTGCCTTAGGGTTTTCCTTGACAAATCCTTGAGTTCTTAACTCTACATGCTCCGGTCTTTCTCCAACACACCTTGATCTTGGGCATTGACAACTTCCATAGTCTGCCAAGTTCCATAAGGGTAGCATTCCTAGGTCATACAAATCTGGGGATTCTTCAGAGCCTCCAATTCTCCTAGTCTTCAGAGTCTTCAACAGCTGTAGTTTCCATTATCATAATGTATGGCAAAATCCTCTTCATTCCGAATGGTCTTACTTGTCTGATATCCTGTACTTCTTGGAGTGGTCTCATCAGTCGAATCCTCGAGTGGTCAAAAGGGGAAAGGGGTATGGTCTCACTAAAGGGAATTTTGAATAAACTCAGAAGAGAAGAGAGGTAAAACGATCTTTTTGAAAGGGGAAGTTGTAGAGAAAAGTCTTTGCTATGGGCTTGCCAGTTTCTAGGGTCACGTCCTACAGTCAACATGTGCTCTGATACCATCTCTGTAGCGACCCGACCCGAATGGATCAAGTCTCTGTGCTTATGTGTCATCCCTGGATCAGTATGCTGACACACACAGTACTCGAAGGATTTATAACAGAGGTAAATCACATGTATAAAGTAACGTAAATAATATTACCTCAATCCATATAGCGGAAGCAACAAGGTTGTGGATTCCCATCAACACCAACGGCAAAGTTGAGTGTAGAAATCGTAACCCTAACGTATCACTTACTCGTCGTAAGAAACCTGCAACATGAGACGTTGCAGCCCGAAACGGGTCAGTACATTGAATGTACTGGCAAATTCACACCATAGAGAATGATGAACAATGGCTATAACTACATGCATATTTGGCTGGTGGAAAAGCTCTATGGTTATAAGGTTTTTGCGTAAAGCCAATTTTTCCCTACTACAAAGGAATAAATTTTATTTAACTATCATGGTGGTTGTTGAACATTGAGAATGGTTGAAAGCATTCTCAATCCCAATTAAGTAACATCATTAAACCCAACAATATTCATTTAAAGTAACGTGATGAGATCAACAGGATAATCCAAGAACTAGATACTCAAGATGTCCATAACCGGGGACACGGCTAATCATGATTAGTTTGTACACTCTGCAGAGGTTTGCGCACTTTCCCCACAAGACTCGATCGCCTCCGCTTGGTTTCTCGCACTACATGGTGTTTAAGAAACGGATGACCGAGACATAGTCTTTCAGAAGCGCTAGCACCTTACGATGGGTGGACCGGTACACCTACATCCCCTACATCTGCTAGTCCACCACTATAAGAGTTCGCACGACTTAGTCAACTATGCCAGAGCCCATAATGGCTTGTGGCTGCACACGGAAGTTTCTAGCATGAAAGATCTTATGATCCCTTTGAGCCTGGGTGGCGGTTCAAAAAAAAACAACAGGCAAGTCCTGATAGACATCAGGTGCCTCAATCCACCCAGATGTGTGTTTAAGTTGCCACCTTAGATAAACCATTAAAATTATCAACTCACATCTGTCATGGATATCACTCACCCAATCCACGTCTACTAGCATAGCATGGCATAATAAGCAAACGTAGAAGTAACTCCCAAAGGTTTCATAGTAATACAGGTAATAGGTACTACCTCATCTACTTCCCATCCCACAATTTAATTAGATCCTAATCATGCAATGTGAGAGGATTGATCTAATGCAATAAAACATGGGTTGTAGAAAAGGTATGATCAAAGTGTGAACTTGCCTTGCTGACGATCCGCGAAACCTAGAGACTCGAAGTAACAAGCGGCGCACTCCGGGTGATCTATCGCAGACAAACAACAAGCATACAATAAGCACTCATCTAATGCACAGGTAAATCTCGAATAAAAGATCTAACCAGAAAGTTCAACTTAAGAACCCTGGTGGCAAAAGAATCAAATCAAATAAAGCAACGAAAGTCAAATGACGAAAGAAAACAACTCGGTTCTAGCAAGTTGAAACTAAGTCAAATTTTACAGTAGCAAAACTTTGTTTAAGTTGATTAGTCGGAACGGTGGTTTCGAGATGAAACTCCAGGCGTTTGAATCACCTGATTCCGATAAACGAGCGAGAAGATAGACTAGAAAGAAAATCGGATCTGAAATCGCTATCAGAAAAATAGCGGAATAATCCGATGAGAAAGAAAACGACGAACGGTTGAACGGATGTTCATTAATCGAGGCAAACTGGTGATCACGTTCGTTAGGATGAACGGTCCGACGAACGCTTGCTAAACAAAACCGGAAAGAAAACCGGCGAGAAAAACCGATCTAGGGTTTCGGAAAGAAAACCGAAACGAAAAACCGATCTAGAAAAACCGGAATGGAAACCGGAACGATTTACGAAAAACCGAACCGAGGAAAAGAAAAGGTGACGCGGCGCGGGGCTAGTACCTCGAAGAGGCGAGGGGCTCCGGCGGCGGCGGCGTTGGGTGGCGACGGCGGCACTAGGCGGCGGCGGTGGCAAGCGGCGGCGGCGGTGTAGGGCGGCGGCGCTGGTGAGGGGCGGCGGCGGTGGTGAGGG
>NC_041382.1:144885996-144910069 GCF_002162155.2 Triticum dicoccoides | reverse complement strand
TGCGCTGCTGCTGCTGCAGAGGAGAGGAGAGGAGAGGGCTTTGGTTTGATGTGTTGGAGGGGGGGGGGTGCTTGGGTATTTATATTGGGGAGGGGGAGGGTTTTGCTTGGAGTAGGGGACAAGAATTAGACTAGGATTAGGAATCCTAGGAACAAAAAATGGAATAACGAAATAAGGAAAAAGAGGCAAGGGGCACCCTAGAATCCTTTTAGGATTCGGTACAGGGGCAAGGGCGGCTCCCTGACGCTTGCGCGTGCGCGGTGGCCTTGGCCTCCTGGCCGGCCGGCGGCTTGGCGGCTTGGGCCTTTGGCCCAAGGCGCTGCGGCTCTTTTTTTTTTAAATGGTTCAGCGCGTAGGAAAAAAAACAAAAGAGATCTAAACGAACTCCGAAAAACCTAAAGTAAATTTTCCCCGACTCCTAAAAATGAGCCGAACAAAATGAACTTTTCTCCGGACCTAAAATAAAATTTTAAAAAACGCGCATTTTTCCCTATGCAAATAAACTCCGGAAAAACAAAATTTGATCTATTTATTAAATCTTCATTTTTCCTATATTTTGGGAAAGTCATATTATTCCCTCTCTCATGTATTTTGACACCGGAAAAATTATTGAATATGAAATAAATAAATCAAATGATCCTTTTTTTTCCAATTCGAGAAAACTCTCAAATAAGAAAATAACGAAATCTTCAACTCTCTCCGAAGGTCCTTGAGTTGCGTGAAATTTCTAGGATCGACCAAAATGCAAGAAAATAAGATATGCATGATGATCTCATATATAACATTCCAAATTGAAAATAAATTCAAAAGAGCTTTGAATCTAATTCTTTGAAACTCCCAACTCATATTTCATATAATTTGAAGAAGTCATTTTATCTTCTCTCGTGAAAATCATTGAGTCGCATAAAGTTCCAGAATTGGAATATTTCCAAATGAAATTCAATTATTTTTCAAACACCCTTTTCATTTTTAAATGGAAGAAGTCATGTTATCTTCGCTCAAGGGTTTTGTGTTTGAAAAGCATTTGAATTCATGGAGATCAGAAAGCAAATATGAAAGTTTGGGAAAGTCCTTTTATTCCCTCTCATTTAACTTTCAAAAGTTTCGAATTCACTCACTTTCAGACAATCAATCAAACAATCAGTCAAATCTATCTATTTATTATAACGTTCCAAAATTTAGAATTTTGGGATGTTACATCCATATGAGATACTCACCGGTAACAAGCCCAATCTCAAGTACTTCTGGGTATTCGGGTGTAAGTGTTTCATTCTCAAGAAAGGTGTTCGGTTGTCTAAATTTGAGGCTAGAGCTTATGAGGGCATATTTGTTGGCTATGCTACAAACTCTCATGCTTACCGTGTCCTCAATAAATCCATGGGACTTATTGAGGAGACGTGTAACGTGGAGTTTGATGAGAATAACGGCTCCCAAGTGGAGCAAAGTGGCACTTGTGATGTAGGTGATGAAATTCCTCCCCAAGCCATAAGAAGAATGGGTGTTGTCTTTATCCTACCCATTGAGGAACCCCTTGTGGCCGAAGGAGAAGGACAAAGCTCCACTCAAGTGGATCCATCACCAACCCAAGGCCCACATGCTTCCGAAGAACAACATGAAGGCCCTCATCCTTAAGAACATGGCCAAGGGCAAGATCACGCTCAAGACGGTGTAATCACATCAAGTGATGCCCAAGGTCAAGTTTTCTCCTCCGAGCAAGTTCAAGAACAAGAACAAGCCCAAGACAACACTCAAGATGATCAAGTGACCACTCCTCGTCTCACCCCCGAGGAGGAATTAGAGCGTCGTGCCGCCAAGGTTGCTTCCAAGCTCTCCACCAAGGATCATCTCATGACGAATGTGCTTGGAAGCTTAAGAAAGGGGGTAAGCACTCGTAGACAATTAGCAAATTATTGTGAGCATCACGCATTTGTCTCTTATGTGGAACCCCACAAGGTCTATGAAGCGCTAGAATATTCGGATTGGCTCAATGCCATGCATGAAGAACTCAACAACTTCGAGTGCAACAAAGTGTGGAGATTGGTGCCAAGACCGACTGGGAATCACAATGTCATAGGAACCAAGTGGATATTCAAGAACAAGCAAGATGCCCATGGGATTATCATTCGCAACAAGGCTCGTTTGGTAGCACAAGGCTACTCCCAAGTCGAGGGTATCTACTACGGTGAAACCTTTGCTCCCGTTGCTCGTCTTGAATCCATTCGCATGTTGATTGCATATGCTTCTCATCATAACTTTAAGTTACAACAAATGGATGTGAAGAGTGCTCTTAATGGTCCTATTAATGAATTGGTTTACGTTAAGCAACCCCCCGGGTTCGAGGATCCCTACTTTCCCGATCATGTGTATCAACTCGATAAGGCACTCTATGGCCTTAAACAAGCCCCACGTGCGTGGTATGACCACCTTACTGAGTTGTTACAAGACCGTGCTTTTGAAGTTGGGCTAATCGACCCCACTCTTTTTACTAAGAAGGTCAAAGGGGAGTTGTTTGTGTGCCAATTATATGTTGATGATATTATCTTTGGTTCTCCTAACAAAGCTTTCAATGAGGAATTTGCCGCTCTCATGACCTCAAAGTTCGAGATGTCCTCCATGGGAGAGTTGAAGTTCTTTCTAGGGTTCGAAGTGAAGCAAAGAAGAGAAGGAACCTTCATCAATCAATCCAAATACACTCAAGACATGCTCAAGAGATTCAAGCTAAGTGACGTCAAGCCGGCCTTCACTCCAATGCCTACCAAGTGCCAACTTCACTTAGATCCCAATGGTAAAGTGGTGGATCAAAAGGTACATCGTTCCATGATTGGATCCTTGCTTTACCTTTGTGCATCTAGACCGGACATCATGTTGAGTATGGGAATTTGTGCACGGTTTCAAGCCGCACCTAAGGAAAGTCACTATGTGGCGGTCAAATGTATCTTTAGATATTTGGCTCATACCCCAAACTTTGGCTTATGGTACCCAAGAGGATCAAACTTCAAGCTTGTAGGGTACTCGGATTCCGATTGGGCGGGAGACAAAGTGGATAGGAAGTCCACTTCCGGAGGGTGCCAATTCCTTGGTTGCTCTTTGGTAAGTTGGTCTTCCAAAAAGCAAAGTTGTGTGTCTCTCTCATCCACTGAGGTGGAGTATGTTGCCGCCGGTAGTTGTTGTGCACAACTCCTATGGATGAGGCAAACTTTAAAGGATTACGGTGTCACTTGTGACAAAGTGCCTCTTTGGTGTGACAATGAAAGTGCCATCAAGATCTCTCTCAACCCGGTGCAACACTTCAAGACAAAGCATATTGGGATTTAGTATCACTTCATCCGGGATCACATTAGGCGAGGAGAGATCGAGCTCAACTATGTCAACACTCATGACAACCTTGCAGATATTTTCACGAAGCCCTTGGATGAAGCAAGATTTCGCGAGTTAAGGCATGAGCTAAATATCATTTATTCGAGCAATGTGGCTTGAACCCTTGCACACCCCACCACGCTCAATTTGTTGTCTAGTTGAGGTGTAGGCATGGACATAGGGGGAGTGTTGTTCTCTCAATGAACTCTCCCTCCCCCCATTATGCATAAATTGATCAAGTCTTTCACTTTAGCCATTGTTGATGGTACTTGTGCTTCAAAGACGAGTTTTGGTCATGGGCCCAAGGTTAAAATCTTCGCGGCGCCATACCTCTTAACTCAAACATAGGTGGCCTTGGCCACCGCCCTCTTTCGAAGAGGTGTGTTGTTTCTCGTGTGCTTGTGTGCTCTCTTTTCTTGCTCTCTTTTCTTGCCGTTTTGCTTTTCCCTCGAGCTAAAAGCCGTGTTTGTTTAGTTGCCGTGGCGTGCTGGGTGGTACTACCGCTGGTGGTGCGCGGTACTACCGCTCGTAAGCGGTACTACCGTCCCCCAGCACGGTACTACCGCTGAGGGACGGGACCAGGGGGTTAAGTCGGGGCAGGGGAGGTTTCTTCTCCCCCATACCCATTCACTTCGCCTCCTCTTTTCTCTTCCTCTCTCCAGCCTCCACTCGTCGTGGGAGGGCTCCGGCGGATCTCCGTCTCTGGGGCGTCCCTCTCCATTTCCTTTGGTGGAGTCGATCCCCACCTCGTTCTCTTGCCATGGATGCCGGTATTGCCCCCGTTCCTTCTTTCCTTTTGTCTCGTTTTCAGATCTTGTTTCTTAGGGGCAATGGTGGTTGCATCTCTAGATTTTTGGCCAAATCTAGGCTTGAGTTGGTTGGAGAAGGCAACTAGACTATCTCGATTAGAGTTTGGTGGGTATATTTTTGAATTTGGTAGGCCGGTAGTGCCGGATCTGACCATGGTAGTAGGAAACCGCTGTTTCACCGCCTCGTGCTATAGAAAATTGATGTTTCTCTGCCTCGAGCAGTACTACTGCTCTCATTGGAGCGGTACTACCACTTGACCTCGAGCGGTACTACCGCGGGCATGTCACGGTACTACCGCTGCATGCCAAATTCCATCATTTTCCTGCCTTACCTTGATCATTTTTGTTGAGTTTGTTGGCTTATGCTCGTTCTTTCTGGTTGTTTTGCGTGTTCTTGTGTTTGGCTCCAGGTGATGACCATTCCGAGCAGCAAGGTCGATGTATCAACCCCGGGCGTGCTACATCAAAACGCTACCACACCTCAGAGCCAGCCGGTGGTTCCTCGAGCACCCAACCGCCTCCAGCAAGTGCATCTGCAAGTGTTCCTCCACCTCCTCAGCAATCGAAGCGATCCGCCAACAAGCCAAAGGGGAAGACTGTGACTAAGATGACCAACAAGGAGTTTTGGGAGAAGCGTCGCCGCAACCCCTATGCGGTGGACCAAGAACCCACTTTGGTCAACCGCCCGTTCTGGAACCGTTTTTAGTTTGCCATCTACTTTGATGTGATCAAGGCCAAGAAGAATCTTTTTGTTGATATTTGCTCCATTGACACTGATGCTATGGAGAAGGACCCGGAGTACTTTGGCGAAGCCCTTCAGATGTGCACTCAGCTGAACATTCTCAGGATCATGCAATTCAACAAGGATTTCGATGCGGATTTGGTGGCTCAATTCTATGCCACCGTCCATCTTGGGACGTATGTCGACAGGACACTGACATGGATGACCAATGGCAAGCTGCTTTCTGTCAAGTGGAAGGCTTTCATGGAGTTACTTGATGTGGTGGATCACGGGCTTGAGACTCCTATCGGTTTCCACCCTCACCGCAATGCTACATCCACCCACAAGCAAGCCCTTTGGCCCTACTGCACTGTGAAAGTTCACCCAGTAACTGAGAAGAAGACCTATGAGCTGTCTCCGTATCTGGACATTCTTCATCGCATCTTCCGTGAGACTCTCTTCCCTCGGATCAGGAATCTGGATATGGTCCACTCCTACCTCGTGGACATGCTCCTTTTCTGTCAGCATGAGAAGGAAGCAAGCACTGGAGAGAGCCTGGATATTTCTCATGTCATGTGGTCTGAACTTCTCTCTGCCGTGTCTAAGTGCAAGTGCCCTATATATGGTCCATTCATCATGAGGCTCATTGAGAGGGCCTGGGCACAGACTTATCCCAGAGTGTTGCTAGAAACTGGAGACTTGGTTTCTCATGAGATTAAGCATCTGAGGAAGAAGGACAATTGGACAGCGCCTCACACAGGGGTCCATCTGCTACTGCTGCCACAGGGGGTCCGTCTGCTGGTGCTGCCATGGGGGATCCGTCTGCTGCTGCTGCTGCCATGGGGACCGAGGGTGGGGCTGCTACTGATGATCATGAGGAGGACTTTGGCCCCTCTAGTACAGAACCGTCATGGGCACAGAAGCTTAAGTGCAAGATGAAGAAGCTTTTCTGCATGGAGTCTCATGGTCAGTACATGACTCATGTGGTGGAGAAGCATGCTAGGACGCGCCACAAGGAGCTCATGCGTCAGTTGGGAGAAACAGTTGCCAGTGGGTCTGAGGGTCAGATCACTGAAGAGGAGGAATGGATTCATCAGCATTGCCCTTGGACCGACTCCGATGCCGAGCAGTTTCGACCCACGATGAAGATGCAGAGATCTGATGTTCGAGATCTTCATCTTGCCATCACCTGGAGTCGTAGCGTCACTCTTTGCCCTTTTTGGTGTCTCGCTGCCAAAGGGGGAGAGAGTGTAAGGATTTGTGTTTGTTTGCCGTGCTTTGAGTCATCTTGTGGTTCTTGTGTGTTCTCTGGGTGTCTTTATTTGGTTTGGTTTGGTGTGAGACCTAAGTTCTAGACATATGGTGTGAGACATATGCTCCCTATCGCTACCTTATTACTTATGTCTATTCAGAGTACTGTAGTTTATTATGAGATGCATGCTTGTCCTGTTTATTCTCTTCTCTCATATATCCTGTGCTTAGTATTGTTGGACTATAAAATATAGGGGG
Source organism: Triticum dicoccoides (assembly GCF_002162155.2). Lineage (NCBI taxonomy): Eukaryota > Viridiplantae > Streptophyta > Magnoliopsida > Poales > Poaceae > Triticum > Triticum dicoccoides. Next base: position 144,903,673 of record NC_041382.1, on the reverse strand, counting down.
AGTGTTGATCCGAATGTGTGTGTCGTGCCATATCTAGGTGGACACATTCTGGGGGAGCCCCTCTATATTTTGTAGTTCTTAGTTTTCTTCGTTTTATTTCTTTTCCTTGCGCAAATCCCTAGTTGTCATCAATCCACCAAAAAGGGGGAGATTGTTACGGTATATCTCTCTCAAGGTAGTTTTGGTGATTGATGACAACATGTTTGTGGACTAATCTTGTGCTTTGAATAATTCACAGATTCTCCCCTGGCACGAGACGCTTTCTTCCCTTCGGAGTGTATTTCAAGATGGTGTAGCTCTTTCGTTTCTTTCTCGGTGGACTAGTTGCATAGAGAGAACCGTACTATCAAGAGGGGGTCCGCTGGGGTATTACATGGGTGGAATCATCACGTACACATCAGCTTCTCACCCTCCGAGCATCTCCATTCCATTGAAGAGATCTCTCCTTTCTTCCTTGTCCTGTCTGGGTCCAAGCGGTAGTACCGCGCAACCCAGCGGTAGTACCGCTGAGGAGCCAAGCGGCAGTACCGCTCCACAACGGTAGTACCGCCCGTGGCTCCACAGCAATAGTATCGCTGGGGTGCCTGGCACCTCCGCCTTGTCCTCAACATCTTTGATATATTCTCTCTCTCTCTTCTGCGCCCCAGCGGTAGTACCGCACTGCCAGCGATAGTACGGCCGAAGGGTCACAAGCGGCAGTACCGCTCCACAGCGGTAGTACCGCCCGTGACCCCGCTGCCGTAGTACCGCTGGGCAGTCTGGCTCCTACTGCCTCAATTCAGAGGTCTTTTTCTCGTGTCGGGTTTTGCGGCACTAGTTGCGGTTGTAGAGGCGGTAGTACCGTTCTAGGAGTGGTAGTACCGCCCCTACCACCGCGGTAGTACCGCGTTTGGGTCCTTTCCCTACTAGTCTCCTTAGCGCGGCAGTACCGCTGGCTGGCGCGGCAATACCGCTGTCCTGGCGGTAGTACCGCCCCTCTCAGCTGTAGTACCGCCCTGTGCGGGGCTGGTTGGTGGGGGGCAACGGTTGGATTGTTGACCCCACTATAAAAGGGAGTCCCCTTCTTCTCTTTCACCTACCTCTTCCTCCCCCAAGCTCCATTTATTGCTGAAGCTCCATTAAATGCTCCAAGCTCCATTTTCGCCCGATCTATCTCTCCAGCCAATCAAACTTGTTGATTTTCTCGGGAGTGGTTGAGAAGGCCCCGATCTACACTTCCACCAAGGGATTTTCGATTCCCCCACTCATCCCTAGCGGATCTTGTTACTCTTGGGTGTTTGAGCACCCTAGACGGTTGAGGTCACCACGGAGCCATAGTCCATTGTGGTGAAGCTTCGTGGTCTTGTTGGGAGCCTTCGATTAAGTTGTGGAGATTGCCCCAACCTTGTTTGTAAAGGTTCGGTCGCCGCCTTCAAGGGCACCAATAGTGGAATCACGGCATCTCGCATTGTGTGAGGGCGTGAGGAGAATACGGTGGCCCTAGTGGCTTCTTGGGGAGCATTGTGCCTCCACACCGCTCCAACGGAGACGTACTTCCCCTCAAAAGGAAGGAACTTCGGTAACACATCCTCGTCTTCACCGGATCCACTCTTGGTTATCTCTTACCTTTAATTGTGCAAGCTCTTTAGTGTTTCTTCCCTTGCTTGCTTGTATGCTTGTTGTTATTGCATCATATAGGTTGCTCACCTAGTTGCACATCTAGACAACCTACTTTGATGCAAAGTTTAATTTGGTAAAGAAAAGTAAAAATTGGTAGTTGCCTATTCACCCCCCTCTAGTCAACCATATCGATCCTTTCAATGTTTTCTATGGCGCCTACATCTGTTGAATAGGAAGTTAATGATAGTGATCATGAAGCTTCAGATCAAGTTGCTATCAAACCTCGTAGGTCGACAAGGATATGTACTACTCCTGAGTGGTATGGTAATCCTGTCTTAGATATCATGTTGTTAGACAACAATGAACCTACGAGCTATGGAGAAGCGATGGTGGGCCCGTATTTCGACAAATGGTTAGAAGCCATGTAATCCGAGATAGGATCCATGTATCAGAACAAAGTATGGACTTTGGTGGACTTGCCCGATGATCGGCAAGCCATTGAGATAAATGGATCTTTAAGAAGAAGACGGACGTGGGCGGTAATGTTACCGTCTATAAAGCTCGACTTGTGGGAAAGAGTCTTTTCACAAGTTCAAGGAGTTGACTGCGATGAGAATTTCTCACCCATAGTGATGCTTAAGTCCATCGGAATCATGTTAGCATTAGCTGTATTTTTCGATTATGAAATCTGACAGATGGATGTCAAAAACAAGTTTTCTTACCAGTTTTCGTAAGAAAGAGTTGTATGTGATACAATCAAAGTTTTGTCGATCCTAAGGATGCTAAAAGGTATGCTGGCTCCAGCGATCCTTTTATGGACTAGAGCAAGCATCTCGGAGTCAGAATATATGATTTGATGGAGTGATCAAAGCTTTTAGGTTTATACAATGTTTGCTATAAACTTGTATTTACAATAAAGTGAGTGGGAGCACTACAATATTTCTGATAAGTATATGTGGATGACATATTGTTGATCCGAAATAATGTAGAATTGATGGAAAGCATAAACAGTTGTTTGAAGAGTGATTTCCAAAGGAAGACCTGGATGAAGCTGCTTACATATTGGGCATCAAGATCTATAGAGATAGATCAAGACGCCTGATGATACTTTCAAAGAACGCACACCTTGACATGATTTTGAAGGAGTTCAAAATAGATCAGTCAAAGAAGGGATTCTTACCTGAGTTGTAAGGTGTGAAGTTGAGTAAGACTCAAAGCTTGACCACGTCAGAAGAAAGAGTAAGTACGAAGGTCGTCCCCTATGCTTTTGTCATAGGCTCTATATGGTAGGCCATGCTGAGTACCGCACCTAATGTGTGCCTTGCCACATGTCTGGCAAGAGGGTGCAAAGGTGATCTAGGAGTGGATCACCAGATAGCGTTCAAAATTATCCTTAGAGGAATAAGGAAATGTTTCTCGGTTATGGAGGTGATAAAGAGTTCGACGTAAAGAGTTACGTCAATGCAAGCTTAACACCTATCGGGATAGCTCTGAGTAGAGATACCGGATACGTATAATGGAGCAACAATTTGGAATAGCTCCAAGTGGAACGTGGTAGCAGCATCTACGATATGACATAAAGTTTTGCGAAATACATAGGGATCTGAATATTGCAGACCCGTTGACTACAACCTCTCTCACAAGCATAACATGATCAAACCCAGAACTCATTGAGTGTTAATCACATAGTGATGTGAACTAGATTATTGACTCTAGTAAACTCTTTGGATGTTGGTCACATGGCGATGTGACCTGTGAGTGTTGATCACATGGCGATGTGAACTAGATTATTGACTCTAGTGCAAGTGGGAGACTGTTGGAAATATGCCCTAGAGGCAATAATAAATTAGTTATTATTATATTATATTTCATTGTTCATGATAATCATTTATTATCCATGCTAGAATTGTATTGATAGGAAACTCAGATACATGTGTGGATACATAGACAACACCATGTCCCTAGTAAGCCTCTAGTTGACTAGCTCGTTGATCAATAGATGGTTACGGTTTCCTGACCATGGACATTGGATGTCGTTGATAACGGGATCACATCATTAGGAGAATGATGTGATGGACAAGACCCAATCCTAAGCCTAGCACAAGATCGTGTAGTTCATATGCTAAAGCTTTTCTAATGTCAAGTATCATTTCCTTAGACCATGAGATTGTGCAACTCCCAGATACCGTAGGAGTGCTTTGGATGTGCCAAACGTCACAACGTAACTGGGTGGCTATAAAGGTGCACTACGGGTATCTCCGAAAGTGTCTGTTGGGTTGGCACAAATCGAGACTGGGATTTGTCACTCCGTGTAACAGAGAGGTATCTCTGGTCCCACTCGGTAGGACATCATCATAATGTGCACAATGTGACCAAGGAGTTGATCACGGGATGATGTGTTACGGAACGAGTAAAGAGACTTGCCGATAACGAGATTGAACAAGGTATCGGGATACCGACGATCGAATCTCGGGCAAGTATCGTACCGATAGACAAAGGGAATTGTATACGGGATTGATTGAATCCTTGACATCGTGGTTCATCCGATGAGATCATCGTGGAGCATGTGGGAGCCAACATGGGTATCCAGATCCCGCTGTTGGTTATTGACCGGAGAGTTGTCTTGGCCATGTCTGCATGACTCCCGAGCCCGTAGGGTCTACACACTTAAGGTTCGATGACGCTAGGGTTATAGGGAATAGATGTACGTGGTTACTGAATGTTGTTCGGAGTCCCGGATGAGATCCCGGACGTCATGAGGAGTTTTGGAATGGTCTGGAGGTAAAGATTTATATATGGGAAGTCATCATACGGCCACCGGAATAATTCGGGGGGTTACCGGTATTGTACCGGGACCACCGAAGGGGTTCCGGGGGTCCACCGGGAGGGTCCACCTGCCCCGGAGGGCCCTATGGGCTGTGTGTGGAGAGGGACCAGCCCCTTAGTGGTCTGGGCGCCTCCCCCCTAGGGCCCGCGCACCTAGGGTTTGAGGGAACCCTAAAGGGGGCGCCCCCCTTGCCTTGGGGGCAAGGCAACCCCCCTGGCCGCCGCCCCCTCCTCATATTGGATCTGAGGGGGCCGGCCCCCTCTCCCTTGCCCCTATATATATGGGGGGGGGGGTGGGAGGGCAGCCGCACCCAAGTTCCAGCGCAGCCCTCCCCCTCTCCCAAGTCCTCCTCCTCTCCCGCGGTGCTTGGCGAAGCCCTGCAGGATTGCCACGCTCCTCCTTCACCACCACGCCGTCGTGCTGCTGCTGGATGGAGTCTTCCCCAACCTCTCCTTCTCCCCTTGCTGGATCAAGGCGTGGGAGACGTCACTGGGCTGCACGTGTGTTGAACGCGGAGGCGCCGTTGTTTGGCGCTTAGATCGGAATCAACCGCGATCTGAATCGCTGCGAGTACGACTCCTTCATCCGCATTCTTGCAACGCTTCCGCTTAGCGATCTACAAGGGTATGTAGATGCACTCCCCTTCCCCTCGTTTCTAGATTACTCCATAGATTGATCTTGGTGATCCGTAGAAAATTTTAAATTTCTGCTACGATCCCCAACAAAGAGATCTAATTGACAAAGGCGCTTCGGGACCGGGTTCTGCCAATTCCGGTCTGGAGGCTGTGATGGAAGAGCTAGGGCTCAACAAGGACAACCTGCAGGATGTGGTTGTCGAGGAGGACGAACTGCCAGAGGAGGCAACAAGATGGATGGCCATAGGACGAGTTCACACAAACATGAGAGTTGCTTGGGACTTGGCACAAGAGGTGAAGATCTGACCCCTGGAAGAAAATCTTTACAGGATGCATTTCTTGTGTCTTGGTGATTGGGAATGAGTAATGCAGGAGGGGCCATGGGAATACAAGGGAAAAGCTGTTGTCCTTGCACACTATGATGGCTTCACCAAGCCGTCCACTATTGCTCTCAACGTGCTGGACATCTGGATGCAGATCCATGACTTGTCGGATGGTTATTTCTCAAAAATAAAAGCTCTGTCTTCAACGGTGGGTGAGTTCATATACATAGAACCCAAGTCTTCTGATATCGAAGGAAATTTCTGTAGGGTGCGGGTCGGGATTGATGTCACTAAACCCCTCAAGAATGTTGTTTCGCTGGTAGTGAAGAGGAAGCAGGAGGTCGCCCGCGAGATTTATCGCGTAAAGTTTGAAAGATTACCCGATTGGTGTGCTGTCTGTGGCCACCTAGGACACCTATTCAAAGAGTGTGGAGATGGGGTCCATCCACCCAAAGCACTAGTCTTTAATAAGGATTTAAAGGTTGCTTGGTTCAGAGGTGCAGGAAGAGGACCGGGTGAAGGTAGAGGAAACCGGGGAGGAAGAGGCAAGGGACACTCCGGCAGAGGTCAGGGAAGAGGTCCATCACATGATCAGTTTGACGACCAGGCTGAGTATGAGGCTCCAGAACATCAAAACGATGTTATCATGCAAGACACGGAGAATAGCAGGAAGCGAGGGGCAGCACAAGAGGCTGATCCGAAGGCCTTGCTAATCAACACCACGTCCTCGCCATCTGGAGTACAACAGCCTCTGCTAATCATGGGCCCAGAGATGCCACTGAGTCCCTCTGCCAAGCAAGACATGAAAAGAACTAAGCAAGTACCAACAGTAGCTGACAAAGTGAGCGGGAAGAATTCCTCAAGGTACAAAAACAATGATGCGCGTTTGGCAGGCTTCCAAGGGGGGTCACGCCTAGTGCAATGAGTCTACTAGGTTGGAACTGCCGCGGGCCTGGCAAACCCGCGGCAGTTCGAGAGCTTCGTGACCTCACGAGGCAACTTGCCCCTGATACGTCTCCGTCGTATCTATAATTTTGATTGTTCCATGCCAATATTCTACAACTTTCATATACTTTTGTCAACTTTTTATATTATTTTTGGGACTAACATATTGATCCAGTGCCCAGTGTCAGTTCCTGTTTGTTGCATGTTTTTTGTTTCGCGGTAAATCCATATCAAACGGAGTCCAAACGGGATAAAAACTGATGGAGATTTTTTTGGAATATATGTGACTTTTGGGAAGAAGAATCAACGCGAGACGATACCCGAGGGGGCCACGAGGCAGGGGGCGCGCCCTGGGCCCTCATGGACACCCCGTAAGGCGGTTAGTGCCCTTCTTTCGCTGCAAGAAAGCTAATATCCGAATAAAAATCGTGTCCAAAATTTAGCCCAATCAGAGTTATGGATCTTTGGGAATTTAAGAAACGGTGAAAGGGCAAAATCAGGAAACACAGAAACAGAGAGAGACAAAGAGACAGATCCAATCTTGGAGGGGCTCTCGCCCCTCCCATTCCATGGAGGCCATGGACCAGAGGGGAAACCCTTCTCCCATCTAGGGAGAAGGTCAAGGAAGAAGAAGAAGGGGGCCCTCTCCCCCTCTCTCCCGGTGGCACCGGAACACCGTCGGGGCCATCATCATTGCCGCAATCTACACCAACAACTTCACCGCCCTCATCACCAACTCTTCCCCCTCTATGCAGCGGTGTAACCCCTCTTTTACCCGCTGTAATATCTACTTAAACATGGTGCTCAACACTATATATTATTTCCCAAAGATGTATGGCTATCCTATGATGTTTGAGTAGATCCGTTTTGTCCTATGGGTTAATTGATGATCGTGATTGGTTTGAGTTGCATGTTTTATTATTGGTGCTGTCCTATGGTGCTCTCTGTGTCGCGCAAGCGTGAGGGATCCCCGCTGTAGGGTTTGCAATGTGTTCATGATTTGCTTATGGTGGGTGCCGTGAGTGATAGAAACACAGACCCGAGTAAGTATGTTGTTTGCGTATGGGAGCAAAGAGGACTTGATGCCTTATAATGCTATGTACGGGTCTTACCTTAATGATCTTTAGTAGTTGCGGATGCTTGCTAGAGTTCCAATCATAAGTGCATATGATCCAAGAAGAGAAAGTATGTTAGCTTACGCCTCTCCCTCAAATAAAATTGCAATAGTGATTACCAGTCTAGTTATCGATTGCCTAGGGACAAACAACTTTCTTGCGTGACAAAAAGCTCTCTACTAAAACTAACTTCGTTGTGTCTTCATCTAAACAGCCCCTACTTTTTATTTACGCACTCTTTATTATCTTGCAAATCTATCCAACAACACCTACAAAGTATTTCTAGTTTCATACTTGTTCTAGGTAAAGCGAACGTTAAGCGTGCGTAGAGTTGTTTCGGTGGTCGATAGAACTTGAGGGAATATTTGTTCTACCTTTAGCTCCTCGTTGGATTCGACACTCTTACTTATCGAAAGAGGCTACAATTGATCCCCTATACTTGTGGGTTATCAAGACCTTTTTTCTGGCACTGTTGCCAGGGAGTTATAGCGTGGGGTGAATATTCTCGTGTGTGCTTGTTTGCTTTATCACTAAGTAGTTTTTATTTTGTGCTCTTGTTTTCTATCTTTAGTTATGGGTAGGGAACGCAAAATACCAAAAAAATTAGTGGTACCTACTGAACCAATGGTTGAAGAACCACTCAAAATCTATCACACTCCTGAAGCTTTTTACTTCGATCATCTTCGATCCCTATGTGCTCATGCTGAAACCCCAACTAGCTTAGTTGAGGGCAAATCTTTAGATGAGCATGCTTGTTATGTGCGACACCGCTATCTCAAAAATGGAAACTTTTACTGGATCATATTCATCATTTGCAATGTTATGCTTGGAATTTATGTGAAATATATGATTTTACTTATTGTTCTGAAGACCCTAAGAAACACCTTCCCTACCAATGTGAGTTTAGTGATAATGGAATCGTATCTTCTTATGCTAAGGGTGTTTATAATTACTATGATGTTCAACAAATTGAAGAATTTGTTTCTTTTAAGGGTGCTTATGAAATTGCTTCTTTGATTGGAAAGTATGATGCTACTCTTTACAAATATGAAATTTTTTCCATACTTAAATATTGTTATGATAATTATGCTTCTAATGCCTATGTTAAACCATATATTGAGGACTCCTCCACTATCCAAGAAGAGACTAATATTTTGCAGGAGTCTATGGAAGAAGGAATTGATGAAACTGTGGGCTAATTGGATGAAAAAGATGATGAGGAGAGAGAAGAACAAAAGGAGGAAGAGCGGATTAGTTACATGTGCCCACCTTCTAATGAGAGTAACTCTTCAACTCATACATTGTTTAATTTCCCTTCGTGCTTACCGAAGGACGATTGTTATGATCCGTTGATTCTTTTAAAATATCCCTTTTTGATGATGCTTGCTATGCTTGTGGTCAAGATGCCAATATGAATTATGCTTATGGAGATGAACTTGCTATAGTTCCTTATGTTAAACATGAAATTGTTGCTATTGCACCCACGCATGATAGTCCTATTATCTATTTGAATTCTCCCGACTACACTATATCGGAGAAGTTTGCCTTATTAAGGATTATATTGATGGGTTGCGTTTCACTACTAAACATGATGATTTTCATAGATATAATACGCATGTGCTTGCTACTCCTACTTGAAATTATTATGAGAGAGGAACTACATCTCCTCCTCTCCATGTTTCCAATATGATAAAATTGCAAGAAACTGTTTATACTATGCATTGGCCTTTGCTATGTGTGCATGAATTGTTCTTTTATGACATGCCGATGCATAGGAAGAGAGTTAGACTTCGCTGTTGCATGTTATATGTTACTTTGTGCTCACTACTAAATTACAAATCTTTGTTAATTAAAATTGGCTTTGATATACCTTGGGATCCGGGTGGATCCATTACTTGAGCACTATATGCCTAGCTTAATGATTTTAAAGAAAGCGCTGCCAGGGAGACAACCCGGAAGTTTTAGAGAGTCATTTATTTTTGTTGAGTGCTTTCATATAGTTTAAAAACAACAAAAATAAAGAGGGGAACCCAAAGCTTTTTCAAAAAGGAAAGTGAAAGTGAGAAAGACAAGCATTGTTGAAGTGGGAGAGCTCCTTAAACTTTGTTCATGCTCACTGAAACTTTGTGAATCTTGATTACAGAAATTTTTCGATAAAAATAATTATCCCCTTGTACAATTCCATTGTATTATAAAAATAATGTGCCAAGATTTTCCTTTAAGATGTTTACATTGCTTGTTGGTTTGTGCGGTGCAGAACAGAAACTTTGGCTGTAGTGCGCGATTTTACATTTTTTTTACTGGAACGTCAAACGGTTCTGAAGCTTTTTGCACTGTCTTTCTATACAAATTGTTTATTTTTACGAATTGTTTCAGAATTTTTGGAGTACCAGAATTATGGTGAATGTTCATATTACTACAGACTGTCCTGTTTAAGACAAATTCTGTTTTTGATGCATAGTTTGCTTGTTTTGATGAAAATATCAATTTCTATCAGTGGATTAAGCCATGGAAAAGTTATATTACAATATCTACAATGCAAAAAAAATATGAATTTGTTTTCAATAGTACTTAGAGTAGTGATTTGCTTTATTATATTAACGGATCTTACCGAACTTTTTGTTAAGTTTTGTGTGATTGAAGTTTTCAAGTTTTGGGAGAGATCACGATGGATGAAGGAATAAGGAGTGGCAAGAGCCTAAGCTTGGGGATGCCCGAGTCACCCCAAGGAAATATTCAAGGACTCCCAAGCAACCAAGCTTGGGGATGCCCCGGAAGGCATCCCCTCTTTCTTCTAACAATCATCGGTAATTTTACTTGGAGCTATATTTTTATTCATCACATGATATGCGTAAATCTTGGAGCGTCTTTTTCATTTAGTTTTCACTTTTATTTTATGCACCATGCTGGTATGAGATAGTCCTTGGTTGATTTATAGAATGCTCATTGCACTTCACTTATATTTTTTGAGTATGGCTTTATAGAATGCTTCATGTGCTTCACTTATATCATTTGAAGTTTGGATTGCCTATTTCTCTTCACATAGAAAACCGCCATTTGTAGAATGCTCTTTTGCTTCACTTATATTTGTTAGAGCATGGGCATATATTTTTTATAAATAATTAAACTCTCTTGCTTCACTTATATCTATTTAGAGAGATGACAGGAACTGATCATTCACATGGTTAGTCATAAAATCCTACATAAAACTTGTAGATCACTGAATATGATATGTTTGATTCCTTGCAATAGTTTTGTGATATAAAGATGGTGATATTAGAGTCATGCTAGTGGGTAGTTGTGGATTGTAGAAATACTAGAGTTGAAGTTTCTGATTCCCGTATGTAGGATCTTGAAGTAGATGTGTCTAGAGGGGGGGTGATTAGACACTTAATGCTAAAGTTGCAATTTTTAAGCTTTTTCGGTTTAAGTGGAGTTTAGGCATAATTTCAACATTCACAATACATATCAAGAAAGCATGCAAAGAGTGTATAGGCAGCGGAAAATAAAGCATGCAACTTGCAAGAATGTAAAGGGAAGGGTTTGGAGAATTCAAACGCAGTTGGAGACATGGATGTTTTTCCCGTGGTTCGGATAGGTGGTGCTATCCTACATCCACGTTGATGGAGAATTCAACCCACGAAGGGTAACGGTCGCGCGAGTCCACGGAGGGCTCCACCCACGAAGGGTCCACGAAGTAGCAACCTTGTCTATCCCACCATGGCCATCGCCCACGAAGGACTTGCCTCACTAGCGGTAGATCTTCACGAAGTAGGCGATCTCCTTGCCCTTACAAACTCCTTGGTTCAACTCCACAATCTTGTCGGAGGCTCCCAAGTGACACCTAGCCAATCTAGGAGACACCACTCTCCAAGAAGTAACAAATGGTGTGTTGATGATGAACTCCTTGCTCTCGTGCTTCAAATGATAGTCTCCCCAACACTCAACTCTCTCTCATAGGATTTGGATTTTTTGGAAAGAAGATTTGAGTGGAAAGCAACTTGGGGAAGGCTAGAGATCAAGATTCATATGGTAGGAATGGAATATCTTGGTCTCAACACATGAGTAGGTGGTTCTCTCTCAGAACATATGAGTTGGAATTATGTATGTGTTCTGATGGCTCTCTCCACGAATGAAGAGGAGGTGGAGGGGTATATATAGCCTCCACACAAAATCCAACCGTTACACACAGTTTTCCAATCTCGGTGGGACCGAATCAACAAACTCGATCGGACCGAAAAGGTAAACCTAGTGACCGTTAGAGATTTTCGGTGGGATTGACATGCAACTCGGTAGGACCGATATGGTTAGGGTTTGGGCATAACGTAATCTCGGTGAGACCGATTACACAAACTCGGTGAGACCGAGTTTGGTAATAAGCTAACCAGAGAGTTGGTCAGGTAAACTCGGTGGGACCGATTTGCTCTTTCGGTGAGACCGAAAAGTTACAAAAAGGAAACAGAGAGTTTGCAATCCCATCTCGGTGAGACCGAGATCCCTATCGGTAGAACCGAATTGCTAGGGTTTGGCAGTGGCTTATGACAAGTGAAACTCGGTGGCGCCGGATAGAAAGAATCGGTAGGACCAAGTTTGGCTTAGGGTTTAGGTCATATGTGGAAGTGGGAAAGTAGCTGAGGATTTTGGAGCATATCATTAAGCACATGAAGCAAGAGGCTCATTAAGCAACACCTCATCCCTCCTTGATAGTATTGGCTTTTCCTATGGACTCAATGTGATCTTGGATCACTAAAATGTAAAATGAAGAGTCTTGAGCTTTAAGATTTAGCGAATCCTTTGTCCTTAGCATCTTGAAGGAGTTCCCACAACCTTTAGTCCATGCCACTCCATTGTTGAACTTATCTGAGACATACTAGATAGAAACATTAGTCCAACAAGAGATATGTTGTCATCAATTACCAAAACCACCTAGGGAGCACTTGTGCTTTCAATCTCCCCCTTTTTGGTAATTGATGGCAACATACATCAAAGCTTTAGATAAGGATATAAAGAACAGCAAGTAAAGCTTTGGAAGGACATGCAACAAGCATAGGCTCCCCTTACATGAATGCAATCATATGAATATAAAATATAGAAGCATGTGAGAGCATAATCATGACAGAGTAGGCAAAGTGTTACATGTATCTTGGCCATATGCATAAGAGTAAAAGATTATCAAGGAAAATACCTTCATGCTCATGAGTCCTTCTTGCAAACAGTATGTACATAAGCAAGAACTCCTCATACTCATGATTTTGATGAATACACTTACCGTTTAGTCTTTGAGTTGGCTTAGGATGGAATGAACCTGCTCAAACAAAGTTAGATAACACAGGTACATCCACTAGCCAGAGCACACAAAAGAAACCACAAGAATGCCAAGACTAGGATGACATGTAGAGAGTGAGTACAAGGTACCGCATTGGATTCAACATGTCCCCAAGAGTAAAGGTATGCAATGAATTTGACTGATTTCTTTCCCTGAGGTGTCTTGCTCCCCCTGAATCTTACATGGGATATTGGGAGAAGATAGGGGACAGAAAAATCAGAGCTGAAAGATACAAATGGATAGAACTTAATGCAAATACATGTCTTTCCCCCAAAAAGGCATGTGACATCTCTCCTCTTGAACATCAAGCATCTGGGATCCTTGAGTATTCTCTCCCCCTGGAAATCTCTTTCTCCCCCTTAGTACTTTCTCTCTTGTAGGTTTAGTTCTTTAGTTCTTGAGACTTTTTCTCTCCCTTGATGTGATCTCTCTCTCCTACAAGATTTGATGTGATCTCTCTCTCCCCTTTGACATCAATTTCCAAGAAGGGCTTTCTGGAATCCGTCGTATAGGTTTGGTCCTTGAGACTCAGCACAAAGCAATGGATAAAACTATGATGCTTGAAGAGGACAAGATTCATTGAGTAGAGCTGGATCAGAAGAAATATAGAACAAGTGGCAAATTGTTTTTCTTGTTGCGAAGTCGGTGGCACCGAGTGGAATGTTTTGGTGGTACCTAAAGGATTCGGTTGGACCGAAAATTACAAGTCGGTGAAACCGAGTTTACACAGAGAAAAACATTTGTCACCTCAGCTCACTAGACATGTAGGATCTCACAAAGATTTGCAATGAATTACCTGAAGGATTTGCAAGGAATTGAATGCAGAAAATGCAGAACAAAAACAAAGAGAAAAGAGAAGAAACTGAAAGATCTAGATGAAGTTTTTTTTGAAAAAGAGAAAGAAAATAAACATGCATGAGACAAATGCAATAACACAGAAAAGAACACAAGAGAACTTCATCTAGAGTTGGGCGGTGACATAGTGTAACACCCCGGATGTAACTTTCCCAATTTGTACTCCAACTCTTGCCGTTTCCGGCGTTAAGTTATATTTATTTCTCGGGTTCGGGTTTTTGTCTCCGTGTGTTGTTTTCGTTTTCATGCATCTCATATCATGTCATCATGTGCATTGCATTTGCATACGTGTTCATCTCATGCATTCGAGCATTTTCCCGTTGTCTGTTTTGCATTCCGGCGCTTCGTTCTCCTCCGGTGGTCAATTCTAGCTTTCTTTCATGTGTGGGGATTAAACATTTCCGGATTGGACCGAGACTTGTCATGCGGCCTTGGTTTACTACCGGTAGACCGCCTGTCAAGTTTCGTATCATTTGGACTTCATTTGATACTCCAACGGTTAACCGAGGGACCGAAAAGGCCTCGTGTGTATTGCAGCCCAACACCCCTCCATTTTGGCCCAAAACCCACCAAACTCTGCTCCATGTCCTAGAGAGTTCGATCACGATCGCGTGGCCGAAAACCGCACCTCATTTGGACTCTCCTAGCTCCACTTATGCCTATAAATAGTCCCCCCGTTTTCGGATCTCTTCTTCCTCCCCAAAACCCTAGTCTAAAAAAAACAGATCCCCGCACCGACGGACGTGTCCGCCCCCGGCCATATCCCTCTCGTTGCTATGCATCGCATGATCCTGCGTGTGCATAGGAATTTTTTTGAAATTACTACGAAACCCAACACGGGAGTTCGGGAGTATCGCCATAACTTGTATAACGGATGCTTTTCGAAGGTTGAGGTAGATGGTTTCCGAAGTTTTCTTGGTTATGTGTTGAAGGATGGATACAGCTGGATGTAGGATTTGCTAGTTTGGGTGAGATATTATGCTTCCCCTGTATCCCCAACACCTGATTGCATAACCGGAAAGGTTCGGGAGTTTCATAGGTGGGAATTCTAGTAGCTCTAGTTCTTCTTCCACGGATATTGGTTTGAGATTGGGATTTCTTACCGATTATTCGTTCTTGATCCGTACCTTGTTGATTTATTTCTCTACCTTAATTCTACGTGGCTTTTCAATTTATGGATATGTGACCATTTGAAGAGGAATGCATTCGTTCATTTTGTTCGGATGTGAAGACTTTATGTTGCAATTTTCATTCCGTTGGTTTCAGCTTCATTTATCTGTCTATGTGCTAACGGTGGTCAACCTCTTTAGGATGGCTCCCGCTAAGAGCACCAGTCAGAACCAGAATCAAGATCCGCCACCACCTCCACCTCCTCCAGAGGCATGGCAAGCTGTGATGGCTGCAACCAATGCAAACACTCAGCTGATCATGCAAATTCTTCAAGAGCGCAATCAAGGCAGTCAAGGGAATCAAGGCAGCAATCAGAGTCACTTTGCTACACTCAACCAGTTCCTTGCTAACGGGCCAAAGACTTTCAGCAATTGTGTTGAGGCAACCGATGCTGACGATTGGCTTGTGTATCTGTGTAAGCATTTCGAGTGCAGACAAATCCCGATAGGAGCTGCACATATCTCGTTCTCAGGGCACACTCAGATAGGTCAAGCTACGAGTAAAACCAACCCTCAAGTTTCCCCGAGGTGGCCCCGCAGGCTGCCCGGTTTGGACCAACACTCAGAGGGAGCACTGGCCCGGGGGGGGGGTTAAAACAAGATGACCCTTGGGCTCCGGTAACCCAAGGGAAAAAGAGGATAGGTGGCGAATGGCAAAACCAAGGTTGGGCATTGCTGGAAAAGCTTTAATCAAGGCGAACTATCAAGGGGTTCCCATTATAACCCAACCGCGTAAGGAACGCAAAATCCGGGAACATAACACCGATATGACGGAAACTAGGGCGGCAAGAGTGGAACAAAACACTAGGCGAGAGGACGAGCCTTCCACCCTTCACCAAGTATATAGATGCATTAAGATAATCATGGCAATATAATGATATCCCAACAAGTAAATAAAAGATGTTCCAACAAGGAACGACCTCCAATCTTCACCTGCAACTAGCAACGCTATAAGAGGGGCTGAGCAAAGCGGTAACATAGCCAATCAACGGTTTGCTAGTACAAGGTGGGTTAGAGGTTTGACATGGCAATTGGGAGGCTGACAAGCAAAAGGTAGGCATCGTAGCATTGGCATAGCAAAAGAGCGAGCAAACTAGCATAGCAAAGATAGTAGTGATTTCGAGGGTATGATCATCTTGCCTGCACAGTTGTCAGAGTTGACTGGATCCTCACAAGCAAACTCAACGGGCTCCTCGGTAGCGAACTCGTCTCCCAGCTCTACCCAACAAGACAAACAAGCAATAAGGATACAATCAACCACGTGCAAGACCAAGCAATATGATGAAATGATGATATGCTATGCGGGATGCGACGCGGGATGCAAAATGCAAGATATGACAGGAAATGCATGAACCTGGCCTCAACTTGGAATTCCAAGGGTGCCACTGGAAAGATGAGATGAAATCGCTTGAAAACGATATAAAGAACGCCGGAATCGGAGTTACGGTTTGGAAATGGCAAGCGTTTTAAGAATGACACCGGTCTGCAATTTACAACAAATAGGCACCTAAATGCAATGAGATGAACATGCTACAGCCACCAAACATGACAACAAAATACATGGCAGGGATGCACACAAGATGCTTAACAAAAGACTAGCACTGAGCCACGGCCAATTCATCCATTATGAGGTTCAAACAAGCATGGCAAAAACGCAAATGCAAAACAGATCTCAGACTTTGTGAAATTAACACTTGTCTGAAATTTCAGATCACGAAGCCCTCTTCGGAGCAGCAAAACAACATGATACATGACCTGATTAAGACAAGTAAGAACATGGCATGGAGCTACTCAACAAGCTTAACAAAAGTCCCAAAGTGACCTGGGGCCAAAAGGGATCACAAAATATACTAACGGGCACACGAACATGGCTAAAACACAATCAGTTTTCAGACTTAGTGAAAACTGAGAGATGCTGAAATATAACTCACGAAGGCATGTAAACGAGCTCGATGCACTCACCACGGTGCAAGTCATGGCAAGGCAGTCATACATCCATTAAGAAGGCATAAAATGCTAGCTAGACATGGCAAGAACAATGGCATAGCATGCACGGATCAACCACATTAACATCGGCAAAATAGCAAACAAGTTGACGATCTGCCCAGATTCACAACGAAGCAAAAGTAGAGCTCGATTGACTCAAGCTATGGTGCCCCATAATTGCAAGTAAAGACATGGATGGATAGAGAATAACATGATTAACAAAACTCCTTTACTGATCATCCTCAAAAGAGGCACGGATCACTAGGAAACAAGCTGAACATATGGCATCATGAACTAAAATATCCCAGACTTAGTGAAAACAACTAAGTCCCTGAAAACAGATTTACCGGGTGCCTCACTTTGCAAGCTTGCACAATTCACCACACACATCCTAAAAATGCATGGGTTGCACCTCTGGAAAGAAGACAAAATGCTTAACAAAACATATGAAGGACTCACAGGCATATCATGCACACAATAAACATGGCAAAAATGACAAAAGTCTAAGATGAACTAGCAGATCTGACAATTAACTCACGAAGCCTCCTTCTAACAGCATTTTGGGCATCAAGATGAACTCAAATGAAAATGATGCAATGGAATGAAATGATGTACTCGTCGAGGCGAACATTTTGATATACTATATGCCCAAATGGGAACTACGGATGCAAAGTTACGGGGCCTCGAACAGGAGCATATGAAGTGAAAATTCCTGGGAAGCAAAAAAATCAACCTCTCGGATTAGATCTAGGGTTTCGCACGGAAACCGAGGCGCGGCCGGCACTGTTCACCGAAGCTCTCCGGCGAGGAAGCAGGGCTTCGGCGAGGAGGGAGTCAGCGCCGGCGAGGGCTACCGGTCGACGGGGTCGGCGGCGGCCGGAGCAGGGCCCGCCGGCG
>NC_041382.1:144880599-144885384 GCF_002162155.2 Triticum dicoccoides | reverse complement strand
GGGGCGGCGAGCTTGGCGAGGCGGGGTCCGGCGCGTGTCGGCGAGGGCCGGGTCTGGCGCATGTCGGCGAGGCGGCCGGCGAGTCGGCGGCGAGAGGAGGCGGCGTCGGCGCCGGAGAAGAAGGGCGGCGCGGGCGGCGGAGGATGACCCGGGCGGCGGCGTGGCTACGGGCCTCGAGGGCCCGACTCGGGCCTCCCGGGCCACGGCAGCAGCGGAGTGGCGAGGGCCACGTGGCAACGCCCGGTTGGGCGCGGGCGGCGGCGGACGCTGTTCGGCCGGGGACGGACACGTCCGTCGGTGCGGGGATCTGTTTTTTTTAGACTAGGGTTTCGGGGAGGAAGAAGAGATCCGAAAACGGGGGGACTATTTATAGGCATAAGTGGAGCTAGGAGAGTCGAAATGAGGTGCGGTTTTCGGCCACGCGATCGTGATCGAACGCTCTAGGACATGGAGCAGAGTTTGGTGGGTTTTGGGCCAAAAAGGAGGGGTGTTGGGCTGCAACACACACGAGGCCTTTTCGGTCCCTCGGTTAACCGTTGGAGTATCAAACGAAGTCCAAATGATACGAAACTTGACAGGCGGTCTACCGGTAGTAAACCAAGGCCGCATGACAAGTCTCGGTCCAATCCGGAAATGTTTAATCCCCACACATGAAAGAAAGCTAGAATTGACCACCGGAGGAGAACGAAGCGCCGGAATGCAAAACAGACAACGGGGAAAATGCTCGAATGCATGAGATGAACACGTATGCAAATGCAATGCACATGATGACATGATATGAGATGCATGAAAACTAAAACAACACACGGAGACAAAAACCCGAACCCGAGAAATAAATATAACTTAACGCCGGAAACGGCAAGAGTTGGAGTACAAATTGGGAAAGTTACATCCGGGATGTTACAACACTCCACCACTAAGAAAAGATCTCGTCCCAAGATCTAGGACTGAAGAACTCCGGGTACTCAGAACGGAGGTGATCCTCGCGTTCCCAGGTAGCTTCACAGTCGGAATGGTGTGACCACTTGACTTTGAGAAATTTGATCGACTTGTTGCGAGTCTTGCGTTCAGTCTCTTCAAGAATAGCAACTGGGTGCTCACGATAGGAGAGATCTTCTTGGAGCTCAATGTCCTCGAAGTTGACAGTGCGGTTAGGAGTCTTGAAGCACTTTCGAAGCTGAGAGACATGGAACACGTCATGAACATTTGCAAAGTTTGAAGGGAGCTCGAGTTGATAGGCGAGGTCGCCTCTCTTGCTGACAATCTTGAAAGGTCCCACGTATCTAGGGGCAAGCTTCCCTTTGATACCGAAGCGACGAGTACCTTTCATAGGAGACACGCGAAGGTAAACATGATCTCCGATCTCGAAAGCCAAATCACGGTGCTTACTATCATAGTAGCTCTTCTGGCGGGATTGGGTTGCTTGGCCACTTGGGTAGAGGAAGAAGGAGTAACATCTCTGACTCGCTTCCTGGAAGCATCACACCTCAACTGAGCAGCCTCTTGCTTCAGTGCCATGTTGTAGAACTCATCGTACCTCAAGGGCTCAAAGAGAACAAGAGCGAGCTGAATATCTTCTCCGAGACACCCCCTGAACTGGTATATCATGCTCTTCTCATCAGGCACGTTCTGCTTGGCAAAGCGGGCAAGCTTCTGGAACAACTTGTTGTAGTCATAGACAGACAAAGAACCTTGCTTCAGATTGCGGAATTCCTCACGCTTGCTTTCAACCACGCTCTGTGGAATAGGATGAGCTCGGAAATCTCGACAGAAATCATCCCAAGTGATAACACATCCACCTCTGGAATCCTTGTACTGCTGGAACCATTCTGCAGCTTGATCTTTGAGTTGGAAGGAAGCAAACTTGACAAAGTCCTCAGGCCTGACGTTACTGCACTCGAAATGCTTACACAGATCCACAAGCCAATCGTCAGCATCGGTTGCCTCAACACAATTGCTGAAAGTCTTTGGCCCGTTAGCAAGGAACTGGTTGAGTGTAGCAAAGTGACTCTGATTGCTGCCTTGATTCCCTTGACTGCCTTGATTGCGCTCTTGAAGAATTTGCATGATCAGCTGAGTGTTTGCATTGGTTGCGGCCATCACAGCTTGCCATGCCTCTGGAGGAGGTGGAGGTGGTGGCGGATCTTGATTCTGGTTCTGACTGGTGCTCTTAGCGGGAGCCATCCTGAAGAGGTTGACCACCGTTAGCACATAGACAGATAAATGAAGCTGAAACCAACAGAATGAAAATTGCAACATAAATTCTTCACATCCGAACAAAATGAACGAATGCATTCCTCTTCAAATGGTCACATATCCATAAATTGAAAAGCCACGTAGAATTAAGGTAGAGAAATAAATCAACAAGGTACGGATCAAGAATGAATAATCGGTAAGAAATCCCAATCTCAAACCAATATCCGTGGAAGAAGAACTAGAGCTACTAGAATTCCCACCTATGAAACTCCCGAACCTTTCCGGTTATGCAATCAGGTGTTGGGGATACAGGGGAAGCATAATATCTCACCCAAACTAGCAAATCCTACATCCAGCTGTATCCATCCTTCAACACATAACCAAGAAAACTTTGGAAACCATCTACCTTAAGCTTCGAAAAGCATCCGTTATACAAGTTATGGCGATACTCCCGAACTCCCGTGTTGGGTTTCGTAGTAATTTCAAAAAATTTCCTATGCACACGCAGGATCATGTGACGCATAGTCGGGCCATGAGTGTTTGTATGATGGATGTTATTTATGTACTTTGATGTGACGTGGCGAGTGTAAGCCAACTATGTTCTCCCCCTTTTATTATATATTACATGGGATGTTGTAATGATTGCCTGACTTGCGACATTGCTTTTAATGTGGTTATGTCTCTAAGTCGTGCCTCGACACGTGGGAGCCATAGCCGCATCGAGGGCGTTACAAGTTGGTATCAGAGCCTTCCCCGACCTTAGGAGCCCCATTGCTTGATCGTTTTAGCAGCCGAGTTGTGTCTAGAAAAATGTTTTGAGTCTTTAGGAATTATATATCGGAGAGTTTAGGAATTCTTTTTTACTTCCCAGTCTCCTCATCACTCTGGTAAGGCATCCCGACGTAGAGTTTTGACTCTTCTCTTCTCAAATTTCACTAAAAAATTTTTTAGGATCACGCGAGTATCTTGGAATCGTTCCGATGGCTTATGATGAGAACATTGTCTTGGTGCCTCCTGTCAGGGGTTTAGTGGAAGTGTCCCGGGGAGTTGACCTCTGAGGTGTTGTCATCATAATTTTATCGTTGCAATTCTAGAATACTTGAGATATGTTCGCCGACATCGAAAATCTCTTTTATGCAGTTCATTGGTGAGATAACCTCGACGCCACCCAGTACTGGGGCGGGATGAAGGAAATATGCCCTAGAGGCAATAATAAAGTTATTATTTATTTCCTTATATCATGATAAATGTTTATTATTCATGCTAGAATTGTATTAACCGGAAACATAATACTTGTGTGAATACATAGACAAACAAAGTGTCACTAGTATGCCTCTACTTGAGTAGCTTGTTAATTGAAGATGGTTATGTTTCCTAACCATAAACAAAAGAGTTGTTATTTGATTAACGGGATCACATCATTAGGAGAATGATGTGATTGACATGACCCATTCCATTAGCTTAGCACCCGATCGTTTAGTATGTTGCTATTGCTTTTCTTCATGACTTATACATGTTCCTATGACTATGAGATTATGTAACTCCCGTTTGCCGGAGGAACACTTTGGGTGCTACCAAACGTCACAATGTAACTGGGTGATTATAAAGGAGCATTACAGGTGTCTCCAAAGGTACATGTTGGGTTGGCGTATTTCGAGACTAGGATTTATCACTCCGATTGTTGGAGAGGTATCTCTGGGGCCCTCTCGGTAATACACATCACATAAGCCTTGCAAGCATTGTAACTAAGATGTTAGTTGTGAGATGATGTATTACGGAACGAGTAAAGAGACTTGCCGGTAACGAGATTGAACTAGGTATTGGATACCGACGATCGAATCTCGGGCAAGTAACATACCGATGACAAAGGGAACAACGTATGTTGTTATGCGGTCTGACCGATAAAGATCTTCGTAGAATATGTAGGAGCCAATATGGGCATCCAGGTCCCGCTATTGGTTATTGACCGGAGACATGTCTCGGTCATGTCTACATTGTTCTCAAACCCGTAGGGTCCGCACGCTTAAGGTTACGATGATAGTTATATTATGAGTTTATGCATTTTGATGTACCGAAGTTAGTTCGGCGTCCCGAATGTGATCACGGACATGACGAGGAGTCTCGAAATGGTCAAGACATAAAGATTGATATATTGGAAGCCTATGTTTGGATATCGGAAGTGTTCCGGGTGAAATCGGGATTTTACCGGAGTACCGGGAGGTTGCCGGAACCCCCTGAGAACCATATGGGCCTTAGTGGGCCTTAGTGGAAAGGAGAAAGGGGCAGCCCAAGGTGGCCGCGCGCCTCCCCCCTTCCCTTAGTCCTATTAGGACTAGGAGAGGTGGTCGGCCCCCTCTCTCTCTTTCCCCCCCGAGGAATCCTATTCCAACTAGGATTGGGGGGGGGGGGAATCCTACTCCCGGAGGGAGTAGGACTCTCCTGGCGCGCCCCTTGTGGCCGGCTAGCCTCCCCCCTTGGTCCTTTATATACTGAGGTAGAGGCACCCCAGAAACACACAAGTTGATCCACGTGATCTATTCCTTAGCCGTGTGCGGTGCCCCCAGCCACCATAGTCCTCGATAATACTGT
>NC_041382.1:144855863-144880589 GCF_002162155.2 Triticum dicoccoides | reverse complement strand
GAGGTTGCCGGAACCCCCTGAGAACCATATGGGCCTTAGTGGGCCTTAGTGGAAAGGAGAAAGGGGCAGCCCAAGGTGGCCGCGCGCCTCCCCCCTTCCCTTAGTCCTATTAGGACTAGGAGAGGTGGTCGGCCCCCTCTCTCTCTTTCCCCCCCGAGGAATCCTATTCCAACTAGGATTGGGGGGGGGGGAATCCTACTCCCGGAGGGAGTAGGACTCTCCTGGCGCGCCCCTTGTGGCCGGCTAGCCTCCCCCCTTGGTCCTTTATATACTGAGGTAGAGGCACCCCAGAAACACACAAGTTGATCCACGTGATCTATTCCTTAGCCGTGTGCGGTGCCCCCAGCCACCATAGTCCTCGATAATACTGTAGCGGAGTTTAGGCGAAGCCCTGCTGCTGTAGTACATCAAGATCGTCACCACGCCGTCGTGCTGGCGGAACTCTTCCCCGACACTTTGCTGGATCGGAGTTCGGGGATCGTCATCGAGCTGAACGTGTGCTCGAACTCGGAGGTGCCGTAGTTTCGGTGCTTGATCGGTTGGATCGTGAAGACGTACGACTACTTCCTCTACGTTGTGTCAGCGCTTCCGCAGTCGGTCTGCGTTGGGTACGTAGACAACACTCTCCCCTCTCGTTGCTATGCATCACATGATCCTGCGTGTGCGTAGGAATTTTTTTGAAATTACTACGAAACCCAATAGTGGTACCAGAGCCTAGGTTTTATGTGTTGATGTTATATGCACGAGTAGAACACAAGTGAGTTGTGGGCGATATAAGTCATACTGCTTACCAGCATGTCATACTTTGGTTCGGCGGTATTGCTGGATGAAGCAGCCCGGACCGACATTACGCGTACGCTTACGCGAGACCGGTTCTCCCCACGTGCTTTGCACAAAGGTGGCTAGCGGGTGACAGTTTCTCCAACTTTAGTTGAACCGAGTGTGGCTACGCCCGGTCCTTGCGAAGGTTAAAACAGCACCAACTTGACAAACTATCATTGTGGTTTTGATGCGTAGGTAAGATTGGTTCTTGCTTAAGCCCGTAGCAGCCACGTAAAACTTGCAACAACAAAGTAGAGGACGTCTAACTTGTTTTTGCAGGGCATGTTGTGATGTGATATGGTCAAAACGTGATGAGATATAAGTTGTTGTATGAGATGATCATGTTTTGTTAAAGTTATCGGCAACTGGCAAAAGCCTTATGGTTGTCTCCATATTGCATAAGATGCAAGCGCCAAGTAATTGCTTTACTTTATCGCTATGCGACAGCAATGGTTGCAAGAGCAATAGTTGGCGAGACAACCGTGTGACGACGCATTGATATAGATCAAGATGATGGAGATCATGGTGTCATGCCGGTGACGATAGAGATCATGACAGTACTTTGGAGATGGAGATCAAAGGCGCAAGATGATGATGGCCATATCATGTCACATATTTTGATTGCATATGATGTTTATCTTTTATACATCTTATTTTGCTTAGTTTGACGGTAGCATTTTAAGATGATCTCTCACTAATTATCAAGAAGTGTTCTCCCTGAGTATGCACCATTGCCAAAGTTCGTCGTGCCCAGACACCACGTGATGATCGGGTGTGATAAGCTCTACATCCATATACAACGGGTGCAAGCCAGTTTTGCACACGTGGAATACTCAGGTTAAACTTGACGATCCTAGCATATGCAGATATGGCCTCGGAACACGGAGACCGAAAGGTCGAGCGTGAATCATATAGTAGATATGATCAACATAGTGATGTTCACCATTGAAAACTACTCCATCTCACGTGATGATCGGTTATGGTTTAGTTGATATGGATCACGTAATCACTTAGAAGATTAGAGGGATGTCTATCTAAGTGGGAGTTCTTAAGTAATATGATTAATTGAACTTAAATTTATCATGAACTTAGTCCTGGTAGTATTTTGCAAATTATGTCGTAGATCAATAGCTTGCGTTGTTGCTTTCATATGTTTATTTTGATATGTTCCTAGAGAAAAATTGTGTTGAAAGATGTTAGTAGCAATGATGCAGATTGGATCCGTGATTTGAGGTTTATCCTCATTGCTGCACAGAAGAATTATGTCCTTGATGCACCGCTAGGTGACAGACCTATTGCAGGAGCAGATGCATACGTTATGAACGTTTGGCTAGCTCAATATGATGACTACTTGATAGTTTAGTGCATCATGCTTAACGGCTTAGAATCGGGACTTCAAAGACGTTTTGAACGTCATGGACCATATGAGATGTTCCAGGAATTGAAGTTAATATTTCAAGCAAATACCCGAGTTGAGAGATATGAAGTCTCCAACAAGTTCTATAGCTAAAAGATGGAGGAGAATCGCTCAACTAGTGAGCATGTGCTCAGATTGTCTAGGTACTACAATCGCTTGAATCAAGTGGGAGTTAATCTTCCAGATAAGATAGTGATTGACAGAATTCTCTAGTCACCATCACCAAGTTAGTAGAACTTCGTGATGAACTATGATATGCAAGGGATAACGGAAACGATTCCCAAGCTCTTCGTAATGCGGAAATTGACGAAGGTAGAAATCAAGAAAAACATCAAGTGTTGATGGTAGACAAGACCACTAGTTTCAAGAAAAGGGCAGAGGGAAGAAGGGGAACTTCAAGAAGAACAGCAAGCAAGTTGCTACTCAAGTGAAGAAGCCCAAGTCTGGTCCTAAGCCTGAGACTAAGTGTTTCTACTGCAAAGGGACTGGTCACTGGAAGCGGAACTACCCCAAGTGATTGGCAGATAAGAAGGATGGCAAAGTGAACATGAGTATATTTGATATACATGTTATTGATGTGTACTTTACTAGTGTTTATAGCAAACCATCAGTATTTGATACTAGTTCAGTTGCTAAGATTAGTAACTCGAAACAGGAGTTGCAGAATAAACAGAGACTAGTTAAGGGTGAAGTGACGATGTGTGTTGGAAGTGGTTCCAAGATTGATATGATCATCATCGCACACTCCCTATACTTTCGGGATTAGTGTTGAACCTGAATAAGTGTTATTTGGTGTTTGCGTTGAGCATGAATATGATGTGATCATGTTTATTGTAATACGGTTATTCATTTAAGTAAGAGAATAAATTGTTGTTCTGTTTACATGAATAAAACCTTATATGGTTACACACCCAATGAAAATAGTTCGTTGGATCTCGATCGTAGTGATACACATAATCATAATATTGAAACCAAAAGATGCAAAGTTAATAATGATAGTGCAACTTAGTTGTTGCACTGCCGTTTAGGTCATATTGGTGTAAAGCGCATGAAGAAACACCATGCTGATGGGATTTTGGAATCACTTGATTATGAATCACTTGATGCTTGCGAACCATGCCTCATGGGCAAGATGACTAAGACTCCGTTCTCCGGAGCGAGCAACTGACTTATTGGAAATAATACATACTGATGTATGCGGTCCGATGAGTGTTAAGGCTCACGGCAAGTATCGTTATTTTCTGAACTTCACAGATGATTTGAGCAGATATGGGTATATCTACTTGATGAAACATAAGTCTGAAACATTTGAAAAGTTCAAAGAATTTCAGAGTGAAGTGGAAAATCATTGTCAAGAAAATAAAGTTTCTACGATCTGATTGCGGAGACAAATATTTGAGTTACGAGTTTGGTCTTCAATTAAACAATGTGGAATAGTTTCACAAACTCATGCCACATGGAACACCACAGCATAATGGTGTGTCCGAACGTCATAACCGTACTTTATTGGATATAGTGCAATCTATGATGTCTCTTACCGATCTACCACTATCGTTTTGGGGTTATGCATTAGAGACAGCTGCATTCACGTTAAATAGGGCACCATCTAAATCCGTTGAGACGACACCGTGTGAACTATGGTTTGGCAAGAAACCTAAGCTGTCGTTTCTTAAAGTTTGGGGTTGCGATGCTTATATGGAAAAGTTTCATCCTGATAAGCTCAAACTCAAATCGGAGAAGTGCGTCTTCATAGGATATCCAAAGGAAACTATTGGATACACCTTCTATCACAGATCCGAAAGCAAGACTTTTGTTGCTAAATTCGGAAACTTTTTGGAGAAGGAGTTTCTCTCGAAAGAAGTGAGTGGGAGGAAAGTAGAACTTGACGAGGTAACTATACCTGCTCCCTTATTGGAAAGTAGTACATCACAGAAAACTGTTTCTATGACACCTACACCAGTTAGTGAGGAAGCTAATGATGATGATCATGAGACTTCAGAACAAGATACTACTGAACCTCGTAGATCGACCAGAGTAAGATCCACGCCAGAGTGGTACGGTAATCCTGTTCTAGAAGTCATGCTACTAGATAATGATGAACCTACGAACTATGAAGAAGCAATGGTGAGCCCAGATTCCGCAAAGTGGCTTGAAGCCATGAAATCTGAGATATGATCCATGTATGAGAAAAAAGTATGGACTTTGGTTGACTTGCCCACTGATTGGCAAGCAATTGAGAATAAATGGATCTTCAAGAGGAAGACGAACGCTGATAGTAGTGTTACTATCTACAAAGCTAGAATTGTCGCAAAAAGGTTTTCGACAAGTTCAAGGTGTTGAATACGATGAGATTTTCTCACTCGTATCTATGCTTAAGTCTGTCCGAATCATGTTAGCAATTGCCGCATTTTATGAAATATGGCAAATGGATAAACAAAACTGCATTCCTTAATGGATTTACTAAAGAAGAGTTGTATACGATGCAACTAGAAGGTTTTGTCGATCCTAAAGGTGTTGACTAAATATGCAAGCTCCAGTGATCCATCTATGGACTGGTGCAAGAATCTCGGAGTTGGAATATACGCTTTGATAAGTTGATCAAGGCATATAGTTTTATACAGACTTGCGGTGAAGCCTGTATTTACAAGAAAGTGAGTGGGAGCACTACATCATTTCTGATAAGTATATGTGTATGACATATTGTTGATCGGAAATAATGTAGAATTATTCTGCAAAGCATAAAGGAGTGTTTGAAAGGAGTGTTTGAAAGGAGTTTTTCAAAGAAAGACTTCGGTAAAGCTGCTTACGTATTGAGCTTCAAGATCTATAGAGATAGATCAAGACGCTTGATAAGTTTTTTCAATGAGTACATACCTTGACAAGATTTTGAAGTAGTTCAAAATGGAGCAGCCAAAGAAAGAGTTCTTGACTGTATTACAAGGTGTGAAGTTGAGTAAGACTCAAAGCCCGACCACGGCAGAAGATAGAAAGAGAATGAAAGTCATTCCCTATGCCTTGGCCATAGGTTCTATAAAGTATGTCATGCTGTGTACCAGATCTATTGTATACCCTACACTGATTTGGCAAGGGAGTACAATAGTGATCTAGGAGTAGATCACTGGACAGCGGTCAGAATTATCCTTAGTGAAATAAGGATATGTTTCTCGATTATGGACGTGACAAAAAGGTTCATCGTAAAGGGTTACGTCGATGCAAGTTTTTGACACTGATCCAGATGATTCTAAATCTCAATCTGGATACATATTGAAAGTGGGAGCAATTAGCTAGAGTAGCTCCATGCAGAGCATTGTTGACATAGAAATTTGCAAAATACTTACGGATCTGAATGTGACAGACCCGTTGACTAAAATTATCTCACAAGCAAAACATGATCACACCTTAAACCCTTTGGGTGTTGATCACATATCGATGTGAACTATGGGTGTTAATCACATGGTGATGTGAACTATTGCTGTTAAATCACATGGCGATGTGAACTAGATTATTGACTCTAGTGCAAGTGGGAGACTGAAGGAAATATGCCCTAGAGGCAATAATAAAGTTATTATTTATTTCCTTATATCATGATAAATGTTTATTATTCATGCTAGAATTGTATAACCAGAAACATAATACTTGTGTGAATACATAGACAAACAAAGTGTCACTAGTATGCCTCTACTTGACTAGCTCGTTAATCGAAGATGGTTATGTTTCCTAACCATAAACAAAAGAGTTGTTATTTGATTAACAGGATCACATCATTAGGAGAATGATGTGATTGACATGACCCATTCCATTAGGTTAGGACCCGATCATTTACTATGTTGCTATTGCTTTTCTTCATGACTTATACATGTTCCTATGACTATGAGATTATGTAACTCCCATTTGCCGGAGGAACACTTTGGGTGCTACCAAACGTCACAACGTAACTGGGTGATTATAAAGGAGCATTACAGGTGTCTCCAAAGGTACATGTTGGGTTGGCGTATTTCGAGACTAGGATTTGTCACTCCAATTGTCGGAGAGGTATCTCTGGGGCCCTCTCGGTAATACACATCACATAAGCCTTGCAAGCATTGTAACTAAGATGTTAGTTGTGAGATGATGTATTACGGAACGAGTAAAGAGACTTGCCGGTAACGAGATTGAACTAGGTATTGGATACCGACGATCGAATCTCGGGCAAGTAACATACCGATGACAAAGGGAACAACGTATGTTGTTATGCGGTCTGACCGATAAAGATCTTCGTAGAATATGTAGGAGCCAATATGGGCATCCAGGTCCCGCTATTGGTTATTGACCGGAGACATGTCTCGGTCATGTCTACATTGTTCTCGAACCCGTAGGGTCCGCACGCTTAAGGTTACGATGACAGTTATATTATGAGTTTATGCATTTTGATGTACCGAAGTTAGTTCGGAGTCCCGGATGTGATCACGGACATGACGAGGAGTCTCGAAATGGTCGAGACATAAAGATTGATATATTGGAAGCCTATGTTTGGATATCGGAAGTGTTCCGGGTGAAATCGGGATTTTACCGCAGTACCGGGAGGTTGCCGGAACCCCCCGGGAACCATATGGGCCTTAGTGGGCCTTAGTGGAAAGGAGAAAGGGGCAGCCCAAGGTGGCCGCGCGCCTCCCCCCTTCCCTTAGTCCTATTAGGACTAGGAGAGGTGGCCGGCCCCCTCTCTCTCTTTCCCCCCGAGGAATCCTATTCCAACTAGGATTGGGGGGGGGGGAATCCTACTCCCGGAGGGAGTAGGACTCTCCTGGCGCGCCCCTTGTGGCCGGCCAGCCTCCCCCCTTGGTCCTTTATATACTGAGGTAGAGGCACCCCAGAAACACACAAGTTGATCCACGTGATCTATCCCTTAGCCGTCTGCGGTGCCACCAACCACCATAGTCCTCGATAATACTGTAGCGGAGTTTAGGCGAAGCCCTGCTGCTGTAGTATATCAAGATCGTCACCACACCGTCGTGCTGGCGGAACTCTTTCCCAACACTTTGCTGGATCGGAGTCCGGGGATCGTCATCGAGCTGAACGTGTGCTCGAACTCGGAGGTGCCGTAGTTTCGGTGCTTGATCGGTTGGATCGTGAAGACATACGACTACTTCCTCTACGTTGTGTCAACGCTTCCGCAGTCGGTCTGCGTTGGGTACGTAGATAACACTCTCCCCTCTCGTTGCTATGCGTCACATGATCCTGCGTGTGCATAGGAATTTTTTTGAAATTACTACGAAACCCAACACGGGAGTTCGGGAGTATCGCCATAACTTGTATAACGGATGCTTTTCGAAGGCTGAGGTAGATGGTTTCTGAAGTTTTCTTGGTTATGTGTTGAAGGATGGATACAGCTGGATGTAGGATTTGCTAGTTTGGGTGAGATATTATGCTTCCCCTGTATCCCCAACACCTGATTGCATAACCGGAAAGGTTCGGGAGTTTCATAGGTGGGAATTCTAGTAGCTCTAGTTCTTCTTCCACGGATATTGGTTTGAGATTGGGATTTCTTACCGATTATTCGTTCTTGATCTGTACCTTGTTGATTTATTTCTCTACCTTAATTCTACGTGGCTTTTCAATTTATGGATATGTGACCATTTGAAGAGGAATGCATTCGTTCATTTTGTTCGGATGTGAAGACTTTATGTTGCAATTTTCATTCCGTTGGTTTCAGCTTCATTTATCTGTCTATGTGCTAACGGTGGTCAACCTCTTCAGGATGGCTCCCGCTAAGAGCACCAGTCAGAACCAGAATCAAGATCCGCCACCACCTCCACCTCCTCCAGAGGCATGGCAAGCTGTGATGGCCGCAACCAATGCAAACACTCAGCTGATCATGCAAATTCTTCAAGAGCGCAATCAAGGCAGTCAAGGGAATCAAGGCAGCAATCAGAGTCACTTTGCTACACTCAACCAGTTCCTTACTAACGGGCCAAAGACTTTCAGCAATTGTGTTGAGGCAACCGATGCTGACGATTGGCTTGTGGATCTATGTAAGCATTTCGAGTGCAGTAACGTCAGGCCTGAGGACTTTGTCAAGTTCGCTTCCTTCCAACTCAAAGATCAAGCTGCAGAATGGTTCCAGCAGTACAAGGATTCCAGAGGTGGATGTGTTATCACTTGGGATGATTTCCGTCAAGATTTCCGAGCTCATCATATTCCACAGAGCGTGGTTGAAAGCAAGTGTGAGGAATTCCGCAATCTGAAGCAAGGTTCTTTGTCTGTCTATGACTACAACAAGTTGTTCCAGAAGCTTGCCCGCTTTGCCAAGCAGAACGTGCCTGATGAGAAGAGCATGATATACCAGTTCAGGGGTGGTCTCAGAGAAGATATTCAGCTCGCTCTTGTTCTCTTTGAGCCCTTGAGGTACGATGAGTTCTACAACATGGCACTGAAGCAAGAGGCTGCTCAGTTGAGGTGTGATGCTTCCAGGAAGCGAGTCAGAGATGTTACTCCTTCTTCCTCTACCCAAGTGGCCAAGCAGCCCAATCCCGCCAGAAGAGCTACTATGATAGTAAGCACCGTGATTTGGCTTTCGAGATCGGAGATCATGTTTACCTTCGCGTCTCTCCTATGAAAGGTACTCGTCGCTTCGGTATCAAAGGGAAGCTTGCCCCTAGATACGTGGGACCTTTCAAGATTGTCAGCAAGAGAGGCGACCTCGCCTATCAACTCGAGCTCCCTTCAAACTTTGCAAATGTTCATGACGTGTTCCATGTCTCTCAGCTTCGAAAGTGCTTCAAGACTCCTAACCGCACCGTCAACTTCGAGGACATTGAGCTCCAAGAAGATCTCTCCTATCGTGAGCACCCAGTTGCTATTCTTGAAGAGACTGAACGCAAGACTCGCAACAAGTCGATCAAATTTCTCAAAGTCCAGTGGTCACACCATTCCGACCGTGAAGCTACCTGGGAACGCGATGATCACCTCCGTTCTGAGTACCCGGAGTCCTTTCAGTCCTAGATCTCGGGACGAGATCTTTTCGTAGTGGTGGAGTGTTGTAACATCCCGGATGTAACTTTCCCAATTTGTACTCCAACTCTTGCCGTTTCCGGCGTTAAGTTATATTTATTTCTCGGGTTCGGGTTTTTGTCTCCGTGTGTTGTTTTCGTTTTCATGCATCTCATATCATGTAATCATGTGCATTGCATTTGCATACGTGTTCATCTCATGCATTCGAGCATTTTCCCCGTTGTCCGTTTTGCATTCCGGTGCTTCGTTCTCCTCCGGTGGTCAATTCTAGCTTTCTTTCATGTGTGGGGATTAAACATTTCCGGATTGGACCGAGACTTGTCATGCGGCCTTGGTTTACTACCGGTAGACCGCCTATCAAGTTTCGTATCATTTGGACTTCGTTTGATACTCCAACGGTTAACCAAGGGACCGAAAAGGCCTCGTGTGTGTTGCAGCCCAACACCCCTCCTTTTTGGCCCAAAACCCACCAAACTCTGCTCCATGTCCTAGAGCGTTCGATCACGATCGCGTGGCCGAAAACCGCACCTCATTTGGACTCTCCTAGCTCCACTTATGCCTATAAATAGTCCCCCCGTTTTCGGATCTCTTCTTCCTCCCCGAAACCCTAGTCTAAAAAAAACAAATCCCCGCACCGACGGACGTGTCCGTCCCCAGCCGGACAGCATCCGCCGCCGCCCGCGCCCAACCGGGCGTTGCCACGTGGCCCTTGCCACTCCACCGCTGCCGTGGCCCGGGAGGCCCGAGTCGGGCCCTCGAGGCCCGTAGCCACGCCGCCGCCCGGGTCATCCTCCGCCGCCCGCGCCGTCCTTCTTCTCCGGCGCCGACGCCGCCTCCTCTCGCCGCCGACTCGCCGGCCGCCTCGCCGACACGCGCCGGACCCGGCCCTCGCCGACACGCGCCGGACCCCGCCTCGCCAAGCTCGCCGCCCCGCCGCCAAGCCCGTCGCCGGCGGGCCCTGCTCCGGCCACCGCCGACCCCGTCGACCGGCAGCCCTCGCCGGCGCCGACTCCCTCCTCGCTGGAGCCCTGCTTCCTAGCCGGAGAGCTTCGGTGAACAGTGCCGGCCGCGCCTCGATTTCCGTGCGAAACCCTAGATCTAATCCGAGAGGTTGATTTTTTTGCTAAGTCCCAGGAATTTTCACTTCATATGCTCCTGTTCGAGGCCCCGTAACTTTGCATCCGTAGTTCTGATTTGGGCATATAGTATATCAAAATGTTTGCCTCGACGAGTACATCATTTCATTCCATTGCATCATTTTCATTTGAGTTCATCTTGATGCCCAAAATGCTGTTAGAAGGAGGCTTCGTGAGTTAATTGTCAGATCTGCTAGTTCATCTTAGACTTTTGTCATTTTTGCCATGTTTATTGTGTGCATGATATGCCTGTGAGTCCTTCATATGTTTTGTTAAGCATTTTTTCTTCTTTCCAGAGGTGCAACCCATGCATTTTTAGGATATGTGTGGTGACTTGTGCAAGCTTGCAAAGTGAGGCACCCGGTAAATCTGTTTTCAGGGACAGTTGTTTTCACTAAGTCTGGGATATTTTAGTTCATGATGCCATATGTTTAGCTTGTTTCCTAGTGATCCGTGCCTCTTTTGAGGATGATCAGTAAAGGAGTTTTGTTAATCATGTTATGCTCTATCCATCCATTTCTTTACTTGCAATTATGGGGCACCATAGCTTGAGTCAATCGAGCTCTACTTTTGCTTCGTTGTGAATCTGGGCAGATTGTCAACTTGTTTGCGATTTTGCCGATGTTGTTGTGGTTGATCCGTGCATGCTATGCCATTGTTCTTGCCATGTATAGCTAGCATTTTATGCATTCTTAATGGATGTATGCCTGCCTTGCCATGACTTGCAACGTGGTGAGTGCATCGAGCTCGTTTACATGCCTTCGTGAGTTATATTTCAGCATGTCTCAGTTTTCACTAAGTCTGAAAACTGATTGTGTTTTAGCCATGTTCGTGTGCCCGTTAGTATATTTTGTGATCCCTTTTGGCCCCAGGTCACTTTGGGACTTTTGTTAAGCTTGTTGAGTAGCTCCATGCCATGTTCTTACTTGTCTTAATCAGGTCATGTATCATGTTGTTTTGCTGCTCCGAAGAGGGCTTCGTGATCTGAAATTTCAGACAAGTGTTAATTTCACAAAGTCTGAGATCTGTTTTGCATTTGCGTTTTTGCCATGCTTGTTTGAACCTCATAATGGATGAATTGGCCGTGGCTCAGTGCTAGTCTTTTGTTAAGCATCTTGTGTGCATCCCTGCCATGTATTTTGTTGTCATGTTTGGTGGCTGTAGCATGTTCATCTCATTGCATTTAGGTGCCTATTTGTTGTAAATTGCAGACCGGTGTCATTCTTAAAACGCTTGCCATTTCCAAACCGTAACTCCGATTCCGGCGTTCTTTATATCGTTTTCAAGCGATTTCATCTCATCTTTCCAGTGGCACCCTTGGAATTCCAAGTTGAGGCCAGGTTCATGCATTTCCTGTCATATCTTGCATTTTGCATCCCGCGTCGCATCCCGCATAGCATATCATCATTTCATCATATTGCTTGGTCTTGCACGTGGTTGATTGTATCCTTGTTGCTTGTTTGTATTGTTGGGTAGAGCCGGGAGACGAGTTCGCTACCGAGGAGCCCGTTGAGTTTGCTTGTGAGGATCCAGTCAACTCTGACAACTGTGCAGGCAAGATGATCATACCCTCGAAATCACTACTATCTTTGCTATGCTAGTTTGCTCACTCTTTTGCTATGCCAATGCTACGATGCCTATCTTTTGCTTGTCAGCCTCCCAATTGCCATGTCAAACCTCTAACCCACCTTGTCCTAGCAAACCGTTGATTGGCTATGTTACCGCTTTGCTCAGCCCATCTTATAGCGTTGCTAGTTGCAGGTGCAGATTGGAGGCTGTTCCTTGTTGGAACATCTTTTATTTACTTGTTGGGATATCATTATATTGCCATGATTATCTTAATGCATCTATATACTTGGTGAAGGGTGGAAGGCTCGGCCTCTCGCCTAGTGTTTTGTTCCACTCTTGCCGCCCTAGTTTCCGTCATATCGGTGTTATGTTCCCGGATTTTGCGTTCCTTATGTGGTTGGGTTATAATGGGAACCCCTTGATAGTTCGCCTTGATTAAAGCTTTTCCAGCAATGCCCAACCTTGGTTTTACCATTCGCCACCTATCCTCTTTTTCCCTTGGGTTACCGGAGCCCAAGGGTCATCTTGTTTTAACCCCCCTCGGGCCAGTGCTCCCTCTGAGTGTTGGTCCGAACCGGGCAGCCTGTGGGGCCACCTCGGGGAAACTTGAGGGTTGGTTTTACTCGTAGCTTGACCTATCTGAGTGTGCCCTGAGAACGAGATATGTGCAGCTCCTATCGGGATTTGTAGGCACATTCGGGCGGTGTTGCTGGACTTGTTTTAACCTGTTGAAGTGTCTTGAGTTACCGAGATACCGAGTCTGATCGGGACGTCTTGGGAGGAGGTCTATTCCTTCGTTGACCGTGAGAGCTTGTCATGGGCTAAGTTGGGACTCCCCTGCAGGGATTGAACTTTCGAAAGCCGTGCCCGCGGTTATGGGCAGATGGGAATTTGTTAATGTCCGGTTGTAGATAACTTGAATTAAACTTAATTAAAATGAATCAACCGTGTGTGTTACCGTGATGGCCCCTTTCCGGCGGAGTCCGGGAAGTGGACACGGTGTTGGAGTTATGCTTGCGCAGGTTGTTCTTCTAGATTCTCGCTCGCGCTTTGCCTCCTCTTCTCGCTCTCCTTTGCGTATAAGTTAGCCACCATATATGCTAGTCGCTTGCTGCAGCTCCACATATATTTGCCTTACCCATTCCTATGAGCTTAAATAGTCTTGATCGCGAGGGTGCGAGATTGCTGAGTCCCCGTGGCTCACAGATACTATAATTCCAGATGCAGGTCCAGGTGATTTCGCTCCAGGTGACGAGTACGAGCTCAAGTGGGAGTTTGACGAGGACTCTCAGCGTTACTATGTTTCTTTTCCCGATGATCAGTAGTGGTGCCTAGTTGGGGTTCGATTCAGGGCCTTGTCGCATGTTGGGTTTTCTTCTATTTTGGCGCCGTAGTCGGGCCATGAGTGTTTGTATGATGGATGTTATTTATGTACTTTGATGTGACATGGCGAGTGTAAGCCAACTATGTTCTCCCCCTTTTATTATATATTACATGGGATGTTGTAATGATTGCCTGACTTGCGACATTGCTTTCAATGCGGTTATGTCTCTAAGTCGTGCCTCGACACGTGGGAGCTATAGCCGCATCGAGGGCGTTACACATAGTCACCTATGTTAGAGTATATTGACTTAGGAGTCAAGTGAGAACACTTGATCATAGGTCATACTCATCGTTTAAGCTCAAAATGGGGTTACCATTTTTTCGTTTAAGCATCTTGATGTATTCACATCTTGTTGAGTTGCTTTGACTCATGTCTTGGAGTAAAGCTTCTCTAAGATGGAATAACATACCTTGGGTGGTGGTGTGGTTCTTGCTCATGTAGTTGAACTTGTGTGGGTGCTCAAGGTTGATGTAGCTCATCAAGAGTTGGGAGCACCACTTGGAGTTTGAGTTCATCTACCTACATGGGTTAGTTCTTGCAAGGAAGAGCACTTGTGTATCCAAAAATGACAATCATGAAGCTCAACATAGAATTTGTCAAAGGATATGTTTGAATGGTTTTGTGCTTCCTTGTCTTCAACCACCATTGTGTAGAGTCTTGGTGATGTAGAGATTGCTCAAGATGTGAGTGAGTCGCAATCTCATGGAATTAGATTCAACCAAGCACCTACATGGGTTAGACAACATGCAAGGTGCAAATATATCCAAGACATAAGATAGTTATCATAAGAGATATATCATGGATTAGTCATAAGCTCATGTCTTGCATGTATCCAATGGAGTTTCTACTCCAAGTTCGAAGCATCAATGATGTTCAATTCTCCTCTCAACCTGCAAAACACTTTCTCATCAAGAGGTTTAGTAAATATATCCTCTAATTGCTTATCGGTGCGAACATGCTTAAGATCAATGTCACCCTTAGCAACATGATCTCGAATGAAATGATGACGAACTTCAATATGCTCAGTTCGAGAATGTTGTACAGGATTATGACCAATTTTGATAGCACTTTCATTGTCACAAAGTAGTGGAACATGTTTCACATAGATCCCATAATCTTTAAGAGTTTGGGTCATCCAAAGTAATTGAGCACAACATGAACCAGCGGCAATGTATTCTGCTTCGGTGGTGGATAAGGATACCGAGTTTTGTTTCTTGGAAGACCAAGACACAAGAGATCTACCAAGAAATTGACAAGTACCCAAAGTGGAATTTCTATCAACCTTGTCTCCGGCATAATCCGAGTCGGAATAGCCAACGAGATCAAAAGAAGATCTCTTAGGATACCAAATGCCAAAGTTTGGTGTATGGATTAAGTATCTCACTATCCTTTTCACAGCCTTAAGATGACATTCTTTAGGAGCAGCTTGATATCGTGCACACATGCACACACTTAGCATAATATCGGGACGTGAAGCACATAGGTATAACAATGAACCAATCATAGAGCGATAAACCTTTTGATCAACCGGTTCACCATCTTTGGTTAAATCATTATGTCCACTAGTAGGCATGGGTGTAGACATACCTTTGCATTCTTGCATATTGAACTTCTTGACTAAGTCCTTGGTGTACTTTGTTTGAGAGACAAATGTACCTTCCTTAGTTTGCTTGATTTGCAAACCGAGAAAGAATTTGAGTTCACTCATCATAGACATCTCAAACTTCTCTGACATTAGCTTTCCAAACTTTTCACTAAAGAGAGAGTTAGTTGAACCAAATATGATATCATCAACATAATGGCATACAAATAGTTCTCCATTAACCCTTTTAGTAAAAAGAGTAGAATCAATTTTACCAATTTCAAAACCACTTGTAGTAAGGAACTTGGTCAAGCATTTATACCATGCTCTAGGAGCTTGTTTAAGACCATAAAGAGCTTTGTGAAGTTTGTAAACATGATTTGGTTTCTTAGGATTGATAAAACCGGGATGTTGTTTGACATAAACTTCCTCCTCTATTTCACCATTTAGAAAAGCACTTTTGATGTCCATTTGGTACAAGGTGATATTATGGTGATTAGCATAGGCAAGTAAGATGCGAATGGACTCAAGTCTAGCAACGGGAGCATATGTCTCACCATAGTCCATACCTTCGACTTGTGTGTATCCTTGGGCGACGAGACGTGCTTTGTTGCGAACCACTTGTCCATCTTCATCTTGCTTGTTGCGAAACACCCATTTGGTACCAATGATGTTGTGGTTGTTGTCGGGTTCTCAACTAATGTCCAAACTTGGTTTCTCTCAAAGTTGTGTAGCTCTTCATGCATAGCGTTTATCCAATCCGGATCTTCCAATGCTTCTTCAACCTTCATAGGTTCAATGCTAGAGATGAATGAATAGTTTTCACAAAAGTTAGCTAAACGAGTCTTTGAGCGAGTGATTCTCCCGGTTTGTATATCATTTAAGATTTGCTCGACGGGATGATCTTTGGCAATTCTTGCTCGAACTCGTGAGAGCTTTTGCTTGGGTCTTTATTGAACATCTTCTTCATCTTGTCTTCTTCTAGGTCTTCTTCATTGTTGACGTTGTCGTTCTCTTGTCGTGGTGGAGAAGGAGGTTGTTGATGTTCCTCTTGATGTATTTCCTCGTTTTCTTCATCTTGGTGTGTCCCACTTGTGGATGCTTCCGTGTCAATTCTTGGTTCACTTTGTCGTGAAGTAGAAGCTTCCACTTGGACGGATGAAGTACTCTCCTTCACCTCCGTTGGACGAATTTTGCCAATGGACAAGTCTTGGATTGCTTCTGAAGGGTATTTATCTCCTACATCAATTGGCAATTGCTCTACTTGCGAGCCATTAGATTCATCAAACTTCACATCTACCGTCTCTTCAACCTTTCGGGTGAAATTGTTGTAGACACAGTAAGTGTGAGAGTTTGAGCCATAACCAAGTAGGAAACCTTCATGAGATTTAGGAGCAAACTTTGAACGATGATGCTTATCAAGAATGTAGCACTTTGAGCCGAATACTCGAAAGTATCCAACTTGGGGTTTGTTACCGGTGAGGAGCTCGTATGCCGTCTTGTCGAGTAGCTTGTGAAGATACAAGCGATTTGTTGCGTGACAAGCTGTCTCAACCGCTTCTGCCCAAAAGTGCTTCGGCGTCTTGTATTCATCAAGCATCGTTCTTGCCATTTTGATGAGCGTCCGGTTCTTCCTCTCAACAACTCCATTTTGTTGAGGTGTGTACGTAGCCGAGAACTCACGTGAAATCCCTTCTTTGTCAAGAAAGGTGTCCACATTTGCGTTCTTGAACTCCGTTTCGTTGTCACTCCGAACCTTCTTGATCTTCACGTCAAACTGATTTTGGGCCTTCCTAGCGAAGTTTCTGAAGATCTTCTGGACCTGCGACTTGTCATTAAGAAAGAACACCCACGTAAATCTTGAAAAATCATCAACTATAACTAGACCAAAAGAATTTCCACCGAGACTCTTGTAGGCATTGTGACCAAAAAGATCCATATGAAGTAGCTCGAGTGGCCTCCTTGTGGTCATGATGTTCTTCATGGGATGTCTTCCTCCAACCTGTTTACCTGCTTGACAAGCACTGCAAAGTCTATCCTTATCAAATATGACATCGTTAACTCCAAGGATATGATTTCCTTTAATAATCTTGTCAAGGTTTCTCATGCCAACGTGACCTAGTCGTCTATGCCACAACCAACCTTTTGAGGATTTAGCAATAAAACAAGTTTTAGGTTGTGCCTTTTTAGAGAAATCGACAATGTAGAGATCACCTCTACGCATACCGGTAAAGACCATTTTATGATTGTCTCGACGAAATACTTGGCACTCTACCTCAGTAATTAGGACATTCAAACCGAAATCAGCAAGTCTAGATACTGAAAGTAAGTTGTAGCCAAGAGATTCAACGAGCATGACATTTTGAATGGAACTATCATGTGAGATGG
The DNA here is from genome assembly GCF_002162155.2 of Triticum dicoccoides. NCBI lineage: Eukaryota > Viridiplantae > Streptophyta > Magnoliopsida > Poales > Poaceae > Triticum > Triticum dicoccoides. The sequence goes on along the minus strand of NC_041382.1, from coordinate 144,863,304 downwards.
CCACCTTACCAAGGCCAACCACTTTACCCTTTGAATTATCACCAAAGGTGAAATATTTTCGACGGCCTTCATTTTCAGCAAGCTCACGGAACATCTCTTCATCTCCGGTCATATGATCAATACATCCACTATCAAGAACCCATTCCATTCCTCATGACTCATATCCCCGAAGATTTGCCATAAGACCAAAATGTCTCATTGCATCATCAAGATCGAAGTCACTATCATCATCATCATCATCATCATAGTATCCATGTTCACCATGATCTTGTGACTCATCATTTCCTAGAGAGGGTAATTCATTAGATAAATGATCATCAAGGTGGTCACCTTTATGAATTCTTATAGCTTCGAATATGATATCACTAATGATTCCAACATCTCCTTTAGCTCGCTTGAGATTGGCAAGCTCAAATAGATAATCACCAAAACTAGGATCACTAGAGTTCATCTTACTCAAGGCAATAGATTTATGGAGAATTTCATCCAAATTTTTCAAGGAATGATCGGGAAATCGTTCCTCAAGAAATTTCCATATAGTATAGGCACAATTAAGAGTAGGCAAATTAGCAATCAAATTTTTGGGCAATCCTCTAATGATGAGCTCAATAGTTCTAAGATTGCGAATCATGTCAATATCTTCATCTAGGGTAGGATGCAAAGGATCAATATGAGGTGCACAAGGACTAGCAATATACTTGTTCAAATGATATTGATTGAAGATTACAAGCATCTCATTTTTCCACTCATGAAAATACTCTCCATCAAGAATAGGCACTCTATGTCTACGACTCCCTAAAGTAGATACATCCATCTTTCTCCAATGGTGATTAAACCAAGGCAATGGAAACCAAGGCTCTGATACCACTTGTAGGATCTTGAAGTAGATGTGTCTAGAGGGGGGGGGGGTGATTAGACACTTAATGCTAAAGTTGCAATTTTTAAGCTTTTCGGTTTAAGTGGAGTTTAGGCATAATTTCAACATTCACAATACATATCAAGCAAGCATGCAAAGAGTGTATAGGCAGCGGAAAATAAAGCATGCAACTTGCAAGAATGTAAAGGGAAGGGTTTGGAGAATTCAAACGCAATTGGAGACACATATGTTTTTCCCGTGGTTCGGATAGGTGGTGCTATCCTACATCCACGTTGATGGAGACTTCAACCCACGAAGGGTAACGGTCGCGCGAGTCCACGGAGGGCTCCACCCACGAAGGGTCCACGAAGTAGCAACCTTGTCTATCCCACCATGGCCATCGCCCACGAAGGACTTGCCTCACTAGCGGTAGATCTTCACGAAGTAGGCGATCTCCTTGCCCTTACAAACTCCTTGGTTCAACTCCACAATCTTGTCGGAGGCTCCCAAGTGACACCTAGCCAATCTAGGAGACACTACTCTCCAAGAAGTAACAAATGGTGTGTTGATGATGAACTCCTTGCTCTTGTGCTTCAAATGATAGTCTCCCCAACACTCAACTCTCTCTCATAGGATTTGGATTTTGTGGAAAGAAGATTTGAGTGGAAAGCAACTTGGGGAAGGCTAGAGATCAAGATTCATATGGTAGGAATGGAATATCTTGGTCTCAACACATGAGTAGGTGGTTCTCTCTCAGAACATATGAGTTGGAATTGTGTATGTGTTTTGATGGCTCTCTCCACGAATGAAGAGGAGGTGGAGGGGTATATATAGCCTCCACACAAAATCCAACCGTTACACACAGTTTTCCAATCTCGGTGGGACCGAATCAACAAACTTGGTCGGACCGAAAAGGTAAACCTAGTGACCGTTAGAGATTTTCGGTGGGACTGACATGCAACTCGGTAGGACCGATATGGTTAGGGTTTGGGCATAACGTAATCTCGGTGAGACCGATTACACAAACTCGGTGAGACCGAGTTTGGTAATAAGCTAACCAGAGAGTTGGTCAGGTAAACTCGGTGGGACCGATTTGCTCTTTCGGTGAGACCGAAAAGTTACAAAAAGGAAACAGAGAGTTTGCAATCCCATCTCGGTGAGACCGAGATCCCTATCGGTAGAACCGAATTGCTAGGGTTTGGCAGTGGCTTATGACAAGTGAAACTCGGTGGCGCCAGATAGAAAGAATCGGTAGGACCGAGTTTGGCTTAGGGTTTAGGTCATATGTGGAAGTGGGAAAGTAGCTGAGGATTTTGGAGCATATCATTAAGCACATGAAGCAAGAGGCTCATTAAGCAACACCTCATCCATCCTTGATAGTATTGGCTTTTCCTATGGACTCAATGTGATCTTGGATCACTAAAATGTAAAATGAAGAGTCTTGAGATTTAAGCTTTAGCCAATCCTTTGTCCTTAGCTGTCACATCCCTAGTTCTGGCCTGACCTATGCTAGCTTCCATGTGTGCATCATGTTTTAATTCAAATGAAATTTGAATTGAGGAATTTTCAAAGCCTCAGAAACCTTCTAAAAATGATCAACATTAAAATCTTCTCAAACAAGTCCAAGAAAATGTTCCTTTTCAGCTTGAAAAATATTGGCATGAGGTAAAGTACAAACCAATATTTTTGGAGTGACTGAAACATTTATTTTGGGCCTTTGAGTTAATTCAATAACTATTTGCATTGGATATATATATATTATATATAATTAATATATGTCCAATAATTCTGGAACATTTTATGTGGTTTGGTATATTTTAGTTCTAGCCACATAACTATTTTCAGGATTTTATAAAATGGTTTAGTATTTTACTAAACCAAAACAAAACAGAACAAAATAGAAAACAATAAATAAAAGCAGAGAGAGAGAACTTACCTCAGCTTACCTGGCAGCCCACCCGCAGCCCAACACTGTGCAGCCCAGCAGCGGCCCAGCCCACCGCTACCCCCTCCCTGTCGCCTTCCTCCTCGCGCCAGTAGGCAGAGGAGGGACACGGCGCGCGCGCCCGAGCTCGCCACGCCACCACCCTGCTCGTCTGCATCGCCTGGCCACCGCGACGCCGCGCGTCATCTCCTCGGCGCCGCCCCGACCCCCTGGACCCCCTCACTCTCTCCCTCTCCCTTGTTTCTCTCCTCTGCTTCCTCTCTCTCACTCGCCCGAGCGCAGCCGCAGCCGCGCCACCGTAACGCCGCGGCCACCGTCTCCCCCTCGACCCCTCGCTGTGCTTGCGAGCTCCGTCTCGACGTCCCCGACCTCCTCGACAAGCCACGACGCCACGGACGCGCTGCAACACCGCCATCACCACCTTCTTCATCGCCATGGCCGGAGATCGCCGCCGCTCGATTCGCAGCAACGAGGACGCCCCCGAGCTCACGAACCCCTTCGTTCGATCCGCTGTGAGCTGCTGCGTCGATCCCCTCCCTCCCCTGGCACTTTTTCTCCTGCTAGCGCCGATATCCACCGGAGCCGAGAGCTCTTCGCCGCCGGCCATGTCGCCGCCGTAGCCACCGTTGCCTAGAGCTGCAACCGAGCACGCGGCCGTGCTCAGTGCAACCCCAGGAGGTCGTAACACCCCCCTTTGCCTCCTGCCGTGCTCCCTAACACCGACTCCGAGCTCGCCCGAGCTCCGGCCGCTGCCGAGGTCGACGCCGTGCTCAACTCCGGCCACCTCGCGGCCTCCCGTCCGTTCCTTTGGATGCGGAGGAGCAAGAGCTTCTCCCTAGTGCCCTCAGCGCGCCAAACCACCGCTCGTAGCGCCAAACCCGCCACCACCCGAACTCCGGCCGCCGCCGTCGTCATGATTGCCGCCGCCTCCGGCCACCCTAGCTTCTCCCGTTGGCCCTGTTAGATGCGCGCGAGCCTGGGCATCCCGTAGAGCCCCTCCGCCGCTCTTTTGGTCATCGGAGGGCGAATCCCGACGCTCTCCGCCGTCCCTGGCCTCGCCGGCGACGAGCCTCGGGTCAACTCCGGCGAGTTTGACCCGGGTTTGACCCCCTCTCTCTCACTGACATGCGGGCCCTGCCCGGCTAATTAAGTTAGGTTAGTATTAACTAAGCTAGGTTAGTTTAGTTAGACACTGACACTCGGGACCCACCGGTCAGAGTTTGACCGGACTGTGCCACGTTGACCTGCTGACGTCATCATGACGTCAGGATGACGCAGTAATGTTTTCTGGATTTGTTTTTATTTAGGAAATTCCAGAAAATTGTAAAAACTTCTAAAAATCATAGAAATTCAACCGTAACTCCAAATTAAATAAATTATATATGAAAAATTATCAGAAAAATTCAAGGAATCCATCTGTTCCATTTTCATGCATGTTAGAACAACTTATAGCTGCTGTTTAGCACAAATCAATTAAATGGCATTTGAATGATCACATATGGAGTTTAAATTTGAATCTTGGATTCAAACCAACTTCATTTAATCTGGTTTTAGTTGCATTAGCTCAAAACACATTCATTTTGCCATGTCATGATCATGCATCATATTGTGCATTGCATTGATTGTGTTCCCTTCTGTGTTGCCGGTATTTGTCCCCTCTCGATAGACGTGATACCGATGATGTGATCGTTGACACTGATGAAGACTCAATGTTATCTTCAGAAGTGCCAGGCAAGCAAAACCCCCTTGTTCATTCCGATACAATCCTACTCTCTCGCTCCTGCTCTCTTTTAATGCATTAGGACAACAACGATTCAACTGTTACTTGCTGCGGTAGTTGAACCCCTTTATCCTCTGCATGACCTGTCATTGCCACAGTAAATAGATGAAACCCACTAGCATGAGTAGGAGTTGTTTGAGCCCTGTTGTGCCTACTCATTCATGTTTGTTTGTCATGCCTGCTACTGCTTAGAGTTGAGTCAGGTCTGATTCATCGGGGATGAATTAGAGGTGTGTGAACATGTCCTACTGTGTGTGAGCTAAGTGTGTGAACACGATTTGGTAAAGGTAGCGGTGAGAGGCCATGTAGGAGTACATGGTGGGTTGTCTCATTGAAGCCGTCCTCAGGAACTGAGTTCTGTGTTTGTGATCCATGATTCAGCTACTACCATACATTGGGCCCTGAAATATGACCCCGCTCGACTTCTTATTCACCCTAGTCCTCTGTCCAGGAGTTGCAAGTAGTTTCTGGTGTTTGTAGCTTACTGGAGGCCGTGGACAGCGCTGACCGTAGGGGTGGGCTGTGATGCGGTAGGTACGTGGCACGGTGTACCGGATGCCCGTTTGGTATCTCGGGAACCCTGTTCACATCGTTTGGGGCTGTGAGCGAAACTCCGGCCGGATCTCCTCATGGATGGAACCCGAATAGGCGATAAACCTGGACTAGAGACTTAGGTGTTTAGGTAGGTCGTGGTCTACACCCACGTCGGCCTTCGCTTGAAGTCTGCCGAGCACATGTCGTGTGCAGACGCTAAGTGGTGGAAACATGTATGAAGAAGTACACCCCTGCAGGGTTAACATCATCTATTCGAATAGCCGTGTCCGCGGTAAAGGACTTCTGGGTTGCTTATATCAGTTCATAGACAAGTGAAAGTGGATACTCTAAAATACGCAAGATAAGCGTGAGTGCTATGGATGGCGCTCTCGTAGGGAGACGGGAGCGGATCCATAGTGGTGTATTGGTTGGTGAATATGTGGACTCGTGTGCGCCACCTCAAAAGAGTTACATTGCAGTCGTAGTTCAGGATAGCCACCGAGTCAAAGCTGGCTTGCTGCAGTTAAACCCCACCATCCCCTTTGTTGATAATGATGCATATGTAGTTAGTTCTGATGTAAGTCTTGCTGGGTACATTTGTACTCATGTTTGCCTATTTTATGTTTTTGCAGAGAGACTTCGGTCTCACTAGTAGTTTTGCGTGGACTTCGACGTTTAGCTTGTTACCTCAGCTACGATCTTGAGCCCTCGGCAGGATCTGGTAGATAGTCAGGCTTCTCAGCCTTTTCATTTATAGATGTCTGTACTCAGACATGATAGCTTCCGCTTGTGCTTTGATTTGTATGCTCTGAATGTTGGGTCGTGAGACCCCTGTTTGTAATATCTCGCTCCTCGGAGCCTATTGAATAATTACTTGAGTCATAGAGTCATGTTGTGATGCCATGTTGTATTTGCACATATCGAGCATATTGTGTGTATGTTATTGAAATGCTTGGTATGTGTGGGATCTGACCATCTAGTTGTTTATCTTTAGTAGCCTCTCTTACCGGGAAATGTCTCCTAGTGTTTCCACCGAGCCAGGGTAGCTCGCTACCGCTCCGGAACACTTAGGCTGGCCGGCATGTGTCCTTCTTCGTTCCTGTGTCTGTCCCTTCGGGGAAATGTCACGCGATGAATACCGGAGTCCTGTTAGCCTGCTACAGCCCGGTTCACCGGAGTCCTGCTAGCCCAGTGCTACAGCCTGGATTCATTCGCTGATGACCGACACGTTCGATGCTGGGTCATGGATGCCTGTCCTTGTAAGTCTGTGCCACTTTGGGTTTACGACTAGCCATGTCAGCCCGGGCTCCTTATCATATGGATGCTAGCGACACTGTCATATACGTGTGCCAAAAGGCGCAAACGGTCCCGGGCTAAGGTAAGGCGACACCCGTGGGAATACCGTGCGTGAGGCCGCAAAGTGATATGAGGTGTTACATGCTAGATCGATGTGGCATTGAGTCGGGGTCCTGACATTAGCATCTTGAAGGAGTTCCCACAACCTTTAGTCCATGCCACTCCATTGTTGAACTTATCTGAGACATACTAGATAGAAACATTAGTCCAACAAGAGATATGTTGTCATCAATTACCAAAACCACCTAGGGAGCACTTGTGCTTTCACCGTAGCATGCACATATGGTGAACCGTTGTGTAACGAAGTTGGAGCATGAGGTATTTATTGATTGTCTTCCTTATGAGTGGCAGTCGGGGACGAGCGATGGTCTTTTCCTACCAATCTATCCCCCTAGGAGCATGCGCGTAGTACTTTGTTTTGATGACTAATGGATTTTTCCAATAAGTATGTGAGTTCTTTATGACTGATGTTGAGTCCATGGATTATACGCACTCTCACCCTTCCATCATTGCTAGCCTCTTCGGTACCGTGCATTGCCCTTTCTCACCTCGAGAGTTGGTGCAAATTTCGCCGGTGCATCCAAACCCCGTGATACGATACGCTCTATCACACATAAGCCTTCTTATATCTTCCTCAAAACAGCCACAATACCTACCCATTATGGCATTTCCATAGCAATTCCTAGATATATTGCCATGCAACTTCCATCATCATCATATACATGACTTGAGCATTCATTGTCATATTGCTTTGCATGATCGTAAGATAGCTAGCATGATGTTTTCATGGCTCGTCCATTTTTTGATGTCATTGCTATGCTAGATCATCGCACATCCCGGTACACCACCGGAGGCATTCATATAGAGTCATATCTTTGTTCTAGTATCGAGTTGTAATGTTGAGTTGTAAGTAAATAAAAGTTTGATGATCATCATTATTAGAACATTGTCCCATGTGAGGTTCTCAAAA